>NW_027500689.1:0-65886 GCF_021521415.1 Bidens hawaiensis | reverse complement strand
AAAAACCCTTGACCTTTTTAATAACGAAAAAAGAGTTTTATCTGGTCTTCCTTCTACTCTAGTGTGTTCTTGGAGATTGACGTTTGTCTCGAATAAACTGTATTAGTCATCGTATTTGTCATTAGTTTAGGAGGAAAGTTTGCTACATTTCTTTCAAAATTAATAAAATCTCATCTCCTTCTAAGATATAAGTTTTTTCTTATGGTCATTTGAATTATTAACGGGCCATTAGTCTACTTAATCATCTTTACTCTTCGAGAATGAAATTATAGGGTGCTAGGCTGGCACGTTCTTAAAGAAAAGTTCGTACATCAGTCCCGACCCAGAGACCGAAGACCGCCCTCAAGAGTTATTAATGAGACGTTTTTAAAACTTAGATAAATATTTTATAAGTTTGAATGAGATTTAAAATATAAAAAAAAGTATAGAAATTGTTAGATCCAACGTTTGCAAATGAGCTTATGGTGAAGTGCAGAAGTGATAATGAAGTGACTTGATGTTTAATGTGACCTAAGCTCGATTTCTACCCCATAATTAAGTTTCTGTGGTACCATGTGATGATTGATACTAGGAGAATATGTGGCGTCCACTAGTTGGATCCTTATACTTAACGAGTTTTATTTCACCGCACTGTCGTGTATTCGAATGAGTGTTCACAAGCATTAGCATTAGGTGAGTAATTTCCCCGAATCAGAATGTGAGTGGATTCTTTACTAGATATTGGTGTTACCGTTACCTAACAAAGACCAGTGAAAAGAAAGAAAAAGATAGAAGAATAAGAATTGGAGATTAAAAAAAATAATAAATAGGTATGCCATGAGTTCAAATAATATATTATCTAAAATAAAAACAAAAACGAAAAAAAGGATTAGATATAGGAAGGGTCCTGCTAGGGACACCGCCCCAGCACCACCCTAGACGCCGCGTATAGGCCTATACGCGGCGTTTTGAGGTACGATTTGACGTCCTGGCCTGGCCTGTCATAGGTTATCGGATCGTATGGGCTATACGCCGCGTATACCCTATATGCGACGTATTGGCTTTTGTATATTTTTGAATCCCGGATCCTTCCCCTCCCTCTCTACCATTTTTTTTTTCCTTTATTTTTTTTCTTAACCATCACCCTCTTCATTCAACCAACACCAACAGCCATATATGTTTCCGGAGTCGGACGAGGAGATGACGGATGGGTAACGGTCAGTCGAAGTTAAGCCATGTATGTTTCCGGAGTTGGACGAGGAGATGCCGGACGGCGCTAACGGTCAGTCGGAGTTAAACTAGGTTTCGTTTTATCTTTATTTTTTACATGTAAGGACATAGTTGTAGATGTTAGTACACAGATTTTGTGAATGGTTTACTTTAGATATTTGTCTAGGCACCGACCGTTTGACGGTAACCCTAGTTTGCCGGGCCTTCTAAACTTAAAATAGATTTCCCGTAATGTTACCGTTAGCGCTAAAATTTTTATTATATTATTACTATTAAAATATTAATATTATTATTAAGATATTGTTGTTATGAAAATATTATTGTTAGTAAAATAAAATACTATTATTGTATTTATTAAAATAATATTATTATTATTATTAAAATAATAATATTTAAATACTATTTAAATATAAATTAATATTATTATTAAAATATTATTAAAATAATTATAGTAAAATACTATTAAAATATTAATTATTATATTATTATTATTTTTATTCTAAACATATAATTATTAGTATTAAAGCATTTAGTTTTCTATTATTATTAGTACTAAAATATTATTATTATTAGGTACCTGATGTACGCCAGAGAGTCAGATGTCGGGGTTAGGCGGAGACGCAAGACTTTCGGAGGTACGTTTTTATAGCGTATTGTATAATATAATATAATATAATATAATATAATTATTATATTATTATATTATATTATTATGTTATGTTATATTGTATTATGTTATATTTATGTTAGTGAGTTTTTCTAGAAAAGCCCACCAGTGTTGTCTTATTATGGTTTTTTTTCCTTTTTTTATTTCTTTTCTTTTCTTTTGTTATTATTAATGTTATTTATGATTATTATTAATATTAATAATATTTAATTATCAATAACATATTATTATTGGAAATTCGATAAAGGGCGTTTAGTAGCAGGACTTGTTTGGGAAAATTGACAATGTGAAACGAACTTTTAAATTATTGGCTGCTTTCGTTATGGGCATCTTCAGTCAGTTACAGTGGCTTACTTGGGAAAACTGGCATTTCCGAACGAACTTTCAATTTCTTGGCTGCTTTCGTTATCGACATCTCAAATCTGGCTCTTCGATTTCTTCGAACTCCAACGGTCTTGACAGCCGGTCACTACTGACAACCGTAGTTGTGTTCACTCGAATACATATCAGTCATCACTAAGCTTAAGCTTAGGCTTGTTATTAGTTTTATTTTTAGTTGGGGGTATTCTAAGTTGTTCATGTTGCGTATATTAAAGAATTATCGGCTTTTATATATACGTATATATATATAGTAGATGTGCGGTATAAGAATTCATTGCGTCGAGATAACCAGCACCAGATCGAGACGCTAGTTAGATGAGTTTGAATATCTCGGATCCGCGGTATCCGCTAACGGCAGCGAGAACGGGAGCCCCTACTTTGGACAGATAGGTGGAAATTCGGTCATTGCTCCAACATAACGAGCACCAAATTGAGATATTAGTTCGCACTTAGCTGAACCGGTTGACACGTATGCAGACGTGGGTTTAGGTTCGGTACTGACCCGGATATTAACACGTATGTTTACAGCATTCGTTGACACGTTTGCATAATACACAATGAAAGCACAAACTCAAACAACAATCCATACAATAGCAATTGTCTTCGTTATTTTTCTCTTCTTCTTGTTTGACTGGTCGTTGAAGAGAATTGCTATTGTATGGATTGTTGTTTGAGTTTGTGCTTTCATTGTGTATTATGCAAACGTGTTAATATCAGCGCCAGCACGGAGCCTAAATCCACGTCAGCATACGTGTCAACCGGTTCAGGTAAGTCCCGGCTAATATCTCAGTCCCGGCTGGAGCAATGACCGAATTTCCACTTATCTGTCCAAAATATGGGCTCACGTTCTCGCTGCCGTTAACGTATACCGCGGATCCGAGAGATTGAAACTCATCAAACTAGCGTCTCGATCTGGTGCTGGTTATCTCGAAGCAATGAATTCTTATAACGCACATCTACTATATATTTATACGTATATATAAAAGCCGATAATTCTTTAATATACGCAACATGACCAACTTAGAATACCCATAACTAAAAATAAAACTAATAACAAGCCTAAGCTTAAGCTTAGTGACGACTGATATGTGTTTGAGTGAACACAACTACGGTTGCTGGTGGTGGCCGAAGGTCAAGAGCGTTGGAGTTTGAAGATATCGAAGAGGCGGATTTGAGGTGCCGATACCGAGAGCATCCATGAAAGGTTTTGTTTGGCACTGTCAGTTTTTCCCAAGGTAAACACCGTAACTGATTCAAGATGTCCATAACGATAGCAGCCAATAAATTGAAGGGTCATTTTGCAATGTCAATTTTCCCATATAAGGCCTGCTACCGAACACGCTTTGCCGAATTGGGAATAATAATATATTATTCATAATTAAAATAATATTAATAATAATTATTATAAATAACAAAAAAAAAGAAAAAAAAAACATAACAAGACAAGCGGGTGGGTTTTTCTAGAAAAGCTCCCCTATCGGCCGCGTATAGACCTTTACGCGGCGTCTTTTTATGACTAAGACGCCACGTATAGGCCTATACGCGGCGTCTTAGTTTGATTATAACCTGCCCTGCAAAGCTGGGCTAGGTTGTCAACTCGTACCTTAGACGCCACGTATAGACCTATACGTGGCGTCTTGATGTTGCTGAATTATTGGAGGCCGGCTCCCCTCCTTTCCCTCCTTTCCTCTCTTTATTATAAATGTTGTTGTTGGACTATGTTTCATCGTTCAAAGAAAAACAATACAACATTTGTACTATATATACCCAGAATGTCTTGGTTTAACCATTTATTTCCAGAGGAGGACCTGGGTTACGCTGCTAACGATCAGCCTGGCACGTCGTGGTTACCCGACTTGAACCAGGTTTCGTTATATATTTATTTAGTATGAATTTGGTAGTTTTTTTTACTAACACATGCTGCATTACGTTTTGTTAGGAGTATGTCGGGTATGATACCCAGCCTGAACAGTTTTATGGTAACACTGGCCCGCCGGGGTTGCCAAACTTGAACCAGGTTTTGTTATACAGTCTTTTTGTAAATATACGGTTATCTTATTATTATTTTAATATTCTTATTTATTATTAAAATATTATATTTTATATTATTATAGGTATTATTATTATTAATTATTACCACTGGCACTGTTGTTTGAATTTCTAATTTATGTATGGTAGGAGTATTTCGTGTCGGATTACGGTAGACAGCTTTCGTACCCGTCATCTGTCGCCTGGTTGGATTACGGAGGTCAGGCTACGTCATCGTACCAGCCACCAGTAGCAAATGATCCGTTTTATGGAACCGAGTCTTCATCGCACCACGGGCGAAATGATTATGCCGGGCCAAACCCAAATAACGAGGATGGGTACGATGACGACTACATACGCGAGGTGAAGGTTTCGTATAAAACAGATGCTGTAAGAAACCGTGTGTTTTGTTTAAGTTAATATTATTTTGTTTGTATGTTATTTAATAAACGGCTTAAGAATTAGCGTAAAACTGTTTCAGATTTTTGAGAGCCGCGAGGAGCTGGAGAAATGGGTAAAAGTTAGAGGACGAGAGCATGGGTTTGTTGTTGTGGTCCAACGGTCAAGGAAAAACGCCGTGGACCTTGCATGCAATCGTGGAGGCGAACCCAAAATAAAGGCGACGGTGAGACGTACCGGCAGCATCAAAAAATGCTGTCTGTTTAAGATCCTGGGCAGGTACGACTCAAGGGGTGCATGTTGGAGGGTTCAAGTGGTAAACGAGACTCACAACCACGACCCCGTTGAATTCGATGAGGGGTGTGCGTCATTTAGAAAAATGAACACCGACCAGCTGGATATGGTTGAGAGTTTACACAGGGGCGTGAAGCCGTAAGAAATCGAAGCAGCCCTCGGCGAAAAGTTTCCGGTGTGCAACCTGTATTAAAAGATATATACAACCACACCGCCAAGATTAGGAGGGATGGGCTACTAGGAGACACCCCTATGAAGGTAGTTCAAAACACTTGTAGTTTTAAAGTGTACTTGTCGTGCTTGTAATATTTAGCAAAGTTTTATTTCATCCAATGCAGGCGCTGGAAAACTTTCTCGCAGGCAACGGTTTCACGTTCTATACCCGGGAGAGTGATACCGACGATAGGACGGAGTAAATTTTCTTCTGTCATAGTAAGTCGCATAAGATGTGGCGTGTGTTCCCCGAGGTGCTGATGGTTGACACGACATACAACACCAACATGTACGACTGGCCGTTGGTTCAGTTTATCGGTGTGACCTCGACATCACAGTCGTTTTCTATCGCCGCCGCATTTGTGATCAGGGAACGGCAGAGGAACTTCGGCTGGGCTCTGGAGAAACTTAAACAAATGCTCTACGACTGCATGGAGCCACGCGTGATCCTAACTAATGCGGACCAGGCCCTCATGAACACATGCGACGCGGTCTTCCCTAATGCCACCAAAAATTTATGCAGGTGGCACATATCCAAGAATATAAGGAGAAAATTTAAGGGCCTATATAGCACAGAAATGGGGACGGACTTTGCGTACTGGTGGAAGGTCTTGTATCAGTCGCCGACGATTCAGGAGTACGACCACCGTCGCCTCAACATGGAGCGTCATTTGATACAGAACGATAGAGCCGGTGAGTGCTTCGTATCACCTAACAGTTTTTAATAGCCTAAACATACGTGTTAATAACGTTTCCTTTTATTTTTCAGAGGTCTGGCAATACATTCGCAAGATCTGGCTGGATCCATACAAACACAAGTTTGAAGCCTGCTGGATCGACGAACGCCGAAACTACAGCAAAACTACGACGAACCGAGTTGAGAGCCAGCACGCAAATCTGAAAAGGTACCTCAATGGAAGCAACAACTCGCTCGACACAATTGCCAGGCAAATCCTTAAAATGGCCAACTCGCAGATGAAAGAAATAAGTAAATCTTTTGAAGCCTCCCGCTTGAAGGTCATGGAAGGACATCAACAGCACGTCTGGTTGAAGAAGCTAATAAATAGGGTGTCGATTCACGCTCTGGGTCTACTTGTGAACGAGTATGGGTTGATACACAAGATGCGTGACGGCGGCGCTTCATGCGACCACCATTTGTATTCGTCTTCGGGGCTACCATGTGCCTGTCGGATTGAGGGATACATAGTTAACGACACGTGTATCCCAATAGAGGATGTTGACCCGTTCTGGAGGAGGCTTAATTTTGATCCAGCTTGTCCGCCTAACGAAGAGCCAGACTACGCAGCAGGTCTACGGGACATCACAGATACGCTATCGTCCATAGATGACCCTAATCAAAAGAAAAGTATTTTCGCCAGGCTCTTGTCTGCTATTCCTGGGAGATCTAAAAAGAATGAGCCAGAAAAAAGAGAGGATCCTCGGGGGCGTCCCAAAAAACCAGATCCCCCGAGGCACAGCGCATACACCCCCGCTCTAGATCTCCCCAGACACAGCTCCTACAACCCATCCTCATCACAGGGGCCCAGCCAAGAAAACCCCACCCCATCCTCGCTGAATCGTTCGTTGTCCCAGTCAGCGTCGCGGTTTAAAACTCCTCGTGGACAACCTACGGGAGCTCACCTCAGGTTTCCTTTGATGGTTGCGCCTGCGCAAGTACCGGCGATAAAAACGTTTAGGAGCGTCATTCCTAGCTGGGCCCAGCCGTTCGTCGCAGACATCAAAAACGTACGCCCAGACGGTAACTGCGGTTTTCGATCAATTGTAGTGGGTTTGGGGATACATGAGAAAGTTTGGCCGGATATTAGGCGGGCGATGCAGAACGAGCTGGAAATGAACGAAGGGTGGTGGAGGGCGATGTTCAACAAAGAGGATGACAAATTGTACGGCTGGGTTCATTCCAGCATTCCGTACTACAACACGGTCAAACCGGCGCCGCCGAGTCGTTGGTTCAGCTTACCCGGTCACGGGCACGTGGCTGCTCAGACATACGCGTGTGTGTTAGTCAACCTAGTTGGCAATCAGACCGAATCTTACTTCCCATTAAGAATCGGTCATGACTTAGTTCCGGATCCACATGTTATAGGCATCGCTAACTGGGGAGGTGATCACTGGATATATATAAACCTGGTAGGGGATTTCCAAATGCCTAGGCCAAACCCTAATTGGGAAAGAAGCGCCGTACCGGCGGCGCTCGAATGGAAAACACGGTTCGGACAACGTTTGAAGGAGTACGAAGACATACACCAGGGTTGGCGAAGGGAATCCTCTAACGTAGATTTAGACAGCTTATAGAAGACATAGTATCAATGGACAAAAAAGTCTATAATAATAATAATAATAAATAATAAATAATAAATAATAAATAACAATAATTTTAATAATAATAAATAACAATAATTAAATAACAAACTAATATTAATATTAATAACTAAATAATATAAAAAAATAATAAAAATAATAATAATAACAATAATAATAACAATAATAATAATAATAAATAATAAATAATAATAACTAAATAACAAATTAATATTAATATTAATAAATAATAAATAATAAATACTAATAAATAATGATAATTAAATAAAAAATATAGGGCTAAGACGCCACGTATAGTATCAATGGACAATAATAATAATAATAATAATAATAATAATAATAATAATAATAATAAATAGTAAATAATAAATAATAAATAACAATAATTTAGTAATAATAAATAACAATAATTAAATAACAAACTAATATTAACATTAATAACTAAATAATATAAAAAATAATAAAAATAATAATAATAATAATAATAAATAATAATAACTAAATAACAAATTAATATTAATATTAATAACTAATAAATAATAAATACTAATAAATAATGATAATTAAATAAAAATAATAGGCCTACGACGCCACGTATAGGACTATACGTGGCGTCTAGGACCCCTTATATTAGCAGACGTCTGCTCAGCTACCAGACTTAGGCCTAAGACGCAACGTATAGGCCTATACGTGGCGTCTAGAACCCCATATTATCAGCAGACGCTTGCTCAGACGCCCACTTTCAAATTTCAAAACTCCCGCGCGAACGACCGAGCATCCACACACGAGCCTATATCGGACAGCGACCGGAATACCAAACGAGCCGACAAGATTTTACCCGACACCGACACCGACAAGATATGGAGGTAATTTTTTAATATTATATTAGTGATGATGATTAGGTTAACATGATGATTAATATGTGTTGCTGATGATGTGATGATGTTGATTATGTTGTTTTGATGGATAAAACTGTCGGCCGGAGTCCGGCCGTCGGTTTACCTGGACTGTCAGACGCGGCGTATAGCTCTATACGTTGCGTCTGATATAATTTTTTTCTGTTTTTTTAATTATAATAATATTAATATTATTATAAATATTATTATTAATATTATTATCAATATTTATTACTAGTATTTATTATTATTATTAATATTTTTATTATAATTATTATTATTATTTGTTATAAATATTATTAATAATATTTATTATTAGTATTTATTGTTATTATTAATATTTTTATTATAATTATTACTATTATAATTATTATTATTTGTTGTAAATATTATTATAAATATTATTATTAATATTTATTATTACTATTTATTGTTATTATTGTAATTGTTATTGTTTAATTATTATTATTATTTTTTATTATTATAGTTTGTGGAAGACGAGATTGAGCACGAGCTCGAGCAGCTCGGGCAGGCAAGGGGCGGGGCCCGGGGCCAGGGGCGGGGCCGCGGACCCCCTGAGGGCAACAACGTGTTGCTCACCTACCCTCATGTGCAGTTTGCTGAGGGTTCGGACGTCCACACACGATACATTCGCCTACGCCAGACGCACCCGTTTCCCAACACGATTATTTCCTGGTCGTTTTTGGAGTTCTGTGACGCGCACCTGCGGGCGGCTGAGTACATTGGACAGGATACGCCCTGGAGCCGATGCTTCAGTATGCCACTATCAGCTCACCGGGAGCTGACACTGGAGGTTTACTCCACGATACGCGTTACGTAAGTTTACTCCACATTGTTATATTATATTATATTATATTATATTATATTATATTATATTATATTATATTATATTATATTATATTATATTATATTATTGCAGGCCCCGCGCGCCTGGTACGCCAGAGATTGAGATGAGGGTGCCAGGCGTCGATACGACACAGTCGGAGGTTTACTTCCGCATGTTCGGGCATGACGTCCATCTCTCGATGGAGGAGTTCGCGGTTGCTCTAGGCTTATACACCGCGCGGGAGGTACGCAGCCCGATATACACGAAGAGCATCCACCAGATGCCGGAGGACGAGCTGCGAGTATGGTGGCGGGCCATTAGCGATCACGACTTCGGGGAGAGGACCTTGGGCACCAGTTCCAAGGTCTCGTCTATTAGGGACCCGCTGCACAGGTACGTTCTTAAAATGTATTCTATTGTTTAATATAATATAATATAATATAATATAATATAATATAATATAATATAATATAATATAATATAATATAATATAATATAATATAATATAATATAATTATTATTATTGTTAATAAATTATATTATCTTATATTACACAGGTACCTTCACAGGCTGATTGCGATGTCCATTGCGGGTCGCAATCGGGGCGCGGATCACTGCAGCCTACGCGACCTGTTTTTTTTTAGGTGTCTGCTGACACACAGGCACTGCAACCTCGCTAGGGGGTTTGCAGACTATTTTGTCGCCTACCAGTTCAGGCAGGGACGAGGGTCCTTGATGGGTGGCGGGTACGTCACCCAGCTTGCGATATCTCTAGGCCATGGGGACCTGGTGGACGGCCTGCGTATCACTCCGACCCCTCCCTGCCCGCTGGACCGCTAGCGTTGCGGCGGCATGCACATTGTGCGTTCGTTCTCCGGGCCCCACGGGCCGCGGGACCGGCTGGTGGGCGGGGCGGGGGCACGTGCGCCTTACGTCCCGGTGCCTTTAGTCGAGCCTCCCCCGATCGCGGCACCGGAGGTGGAGCTTGTACATGAGCCTGTCGACGCGGGGGAGGGGGTCGGCGGGGATCCTGACGACGGTGGTGTCGGACGTGAGGATCCGGGCGCATCTCAGGTACGTTTTAATATATTATCGTTTTATCGTTTCTTTTAATTCGACTGCATATTAAACGTATTTATATGGTTTTGTTGTTAGGGGCCGACGCAGCACGTTCCACGCACATATCTCGCGGTGCGTCTGGGTCCCGCCACCGACGCTAGGTTGGAGGCCCTAGAGTTGGAGATGAGGCGGATGTCGCGCCAGACGGACTGGCGGATGAGCCAGATGTCGCGCCAGATCGACTGGCTTGTTGCCAGTCGGGTAGTGGAGCTGTCTGGACAGCAGTACACCGTGCCACCGCCACCGCCCCCAGTTTTGACCATGAGGCGAGCACGTCTAGCGTGAGACGCGGACGGGGCGACGACGTGGATGCCCCGGACGGTTCGGGGCCGAGGCGCAGGGGAGAGGACGACGCCAACGTTGGCGACGTGTTCGGAGGGCTCGTGGGCCACGACGACGACATGGGCATGGACATGGGACTTCACGTATTTTATGTTTTAGTTGTCGTATTTTCTTTTATTTGTATAGATTTAACAATTATTTTTGGTATATATATGTATTAACTGTTTTTCACCGAAAGGATATTAAATAATAAATAAATAATTAATTAATATATAATGATAATAAATTTTCTCAATAACAAAATAACAAAGAAAAAAAATAAAAAAAACATAATAAAACATAATTGGTTGGATTTTCTAAGAACACCGGCCTATACGTAACGTATAAGCCGGTGTTTTAGCGATTGGACGGTGAGCCTAGAAATTCGTTATAGGAAATCTAATCATAGTTAATGCAGAAGATAGATAGATAGATAGCTGTTACCGTGTTGGTATTACTTTTGACCATAAATGACAACACTCTGCAGCAGTTAAGCTGCCCTTCTCACGCGCTCTCTTCCCACACGCGCCCACGTGCCCACCACCACCACCAACAGAATTCAATTCCATCTTTGGTGGGCCCATCCATCCGCACATAAAATGAAAATAAAAGAAAGAAGAGAGACAAAACACACACACTTGCAGAGTTTCAAAGTTTCAATTTCTCTCCATCTATCTATCTTCAGTTCGTTCCATTAATGCTTTATTTGTATACAAACTGTCAGTTTATTCATCTCCTATGTTTGCTGAATGCATGTTATATGTTTGGAAATTGAACATAATTTCTTGTGAATTAGGTAGTTAGCTTACTATCAATCAATTTGCTCTAGATTTTTTTTATGTTGAATGCAAAATTATCTATGATATCAAGTTTTGGATTGTTGATGTGAACTTGTGATATTTGGTTACTCTCTTTTGACTTGTGTACAGTTATGGTTTGTTGATATAGTTTGTTATTTTAGGGGGTTAAATGTGTGTTTTCAAGTGATTTAATAATAAGATTATTTTTGGAAAAAGATAAACCAAGGAACTCATCTTTATATTTGGAATGCTATGCACGTATGATGACTTGTTAAACAGGTAAAAAACATAGGATTGAACCATTAACTGAAAACTGAGTGAGCTAGTGGGGACAAAAAAATTTAAAAAAAAAATGAGTGACTTAATTAAAAGGGTGGTGAAACTTGGTTACTATTCTATGATGTTTTCGTTAAATTTCTGATATGTTCAAGGGCTACAAGATAGCGGTATATATTGGGGATGCTAGTGTGTTTCATTAGCCATGTGCAGTTAATGTAGGATTTTAATGAATTTGCTATAGATATTTTGAATTGGATGATTTTTTATGTTGAATTAATGCAAAATAATCTATAATAGGTTGATATAAATTATGTATAAAGTTTTGGATTGTTGATGCTAACTTGTGGTTTTTTGGTTAGTCCCTTTTGACTTGTGTACAGTTATGGTTTGCTGATATAGTTTGTTATTTAGGTGTTTTTAAGTGATTTTGTTGTTATTGCAAAAGAAATGCTTAATTGCTGATACAACTGTTGTTTGTAATTTGTTATACACCAATAGAATAGTGGTGGCGGAGAGCTTATAATTATTTTCAGTTTTTTGTTTGGTTAGAAGATCTTGAAACAATAAATCTAGTGTTTCCTTGTATCCATCTGTATTTCATGTTAACATAACTTACATGGAGTTTACGTGTACTGCAGTCCCATAGTATCGGTTTCTTATATACATTTGTTTGTTTTAGGAGCACATTTTTTGCAGCAATGGCCTGACGTTTTCATGATGTCAGCAGATGTATGTTTCATGGATTTAGTTTTTTTAGCATATTAACCGCCTCGATAGCCTTCTAAAGTATCACCTTCTGAAAGCATCAATGATTGGTAGTAAAGTTGTGTTAACGTATAAGAGGAAGCGGCACTCTTCAAGGCCCGGTCTAGGGTTTGAAAATGAGTGTCCTGATCAAACTCATGGATGTCAAACTTTAGAGGTACTGAAAGAACCAGCAGCCAATAAAGAAGTTTCAACATATGAATCCGAGAGAAAAGATGCTAAGGTAAATCCTGGTTTATAATTCAAGTTACTAATTATTGCGGTGTTGATCATATAGTCAAGCTGTATCGGTTTCCTGATTATTATCTGATGAGGAACAGCTTGATAATTATATCACTGTTTCGTTTATGAATAAATTGTTAAATTTATTTACCTGATTATTATTGAGGCTACATCATCGTAAATCATCCTCTCTATTTGACTTGAATTGCAAGTTTTAATTTTAAGCCATTGGACTCCTATATATTGAGCTGATAAATACTTCCAATCTAACATGCAATTGCAATGAAACAAAAAGAGTTGAATAACAAAGAAAAAGGAGACCTAATTTCTAAATCTTCAAAAATCTCAAATCTCTCCTCGTATACGGGAAATCTAGAGCTTAACCTAACCTCATTTTAGCGGTATACTTCAGTTTGCAGTTAATCTATGGTTTGGTTAGTGGTTAAGCTCTATCAGCTAAACAAAAGAATCATGGTTGTATTGATTCCGTACCAATGAATCTATAATATATTAATATTCACTAACGAGTAATCAATACCTCATCCGAAAGTTAATACTATTTTTTTTAGCAAACTTATAGTAAAAAAAAATTAAAAAATTTTTATGGGAGCTTTGGGATTTAACACCTAAGTGAGTTCACGGTTTTGCACTTCGGCCATAAAATAAGATTTCTGCTTCTTCAGCCTGTTAGCAGCTCACTTCTCCTTTTAAACATAATGTTCTGTGCTTCTTTTCAATCCAAAGTTTTTCTGAGCAGCATGCAAGCTCTCTGATCATGGGTGAATATTACATATTTTCTTATCTGTGCTGAACCTTTCTTTCGTTTGCATTAAATAAATACTAGCCTAGTGCATTGAAGATCTTCCTTTTTGTTTAATGGTCGCATTCATAGTACCATTGTCTATGTATAAGACTATTTTTTTAAGCCATTGTTTTGCGGTTTTTGGTGTTAAAATATTGGTAAGTGATTTTTCACTTTGACCATCTCTTCAAAAATAATTTACTGTGATCTACTTGATGCATCTTGTTAGGTTCCTTCTTACAATCATGATTTTGAATGAATTTCAATCTTGGTTATAAGACTTATTGTGGGTAATTACTTTTATCACACTCCATTCAAGTCATTAAGTGCTGATGTTGGTGATGGTGAGAATCTAAAGGAGATTAAGCTGAAAATTGGGCCAGTTAGTGATAATAGTGGGTTTTGGTTAATTGGTCTTCACATTTTTATTTCTATATATTCAGCTATTTTGTTCTACTTTTCTTCCATTCTTTTCCCCCATGTCTGTTCCTATCTCTGTTTAACAAATTCTGGATTTTTCTAGAAACAGATAATTTTAACGTTGGCTTGCAACATATTTCACATCCTTCCTCTTTATTGTGCCATCGTATAGTGATTTTAAGAATACATAAACATCATTCAAATAAAATGATAGTGGATCTAAAATTAGAGGTTAACCAGCAAGACAGCAAATTAGACTATATCTAACATAACCCTTAAAAAGATTTTTTTTGTCCATGTTTCGTCGATAGCAAATTTGTTATTTATGGTTAGATGAACAATATTAGTACTTAATAACATGAGTTTTCTTATAAAGCGATTTAGGATTTGTATTGATTACTAGTATTTGCTAGACTTTGAACCCTTCTTTTATTGATTTGACTATCAATCAGCCACCTCTATCTGAAAATTAAAAGATTTATTCTCTGGTACTTGATCTTAGTGTTCTTGATTATAGATCTTGATCTCGGATCGATCTAAAGCTTAGTGATACTTCTAAATTCAAGTTAACGATGCATTCCTTTTTAAATACTTCTTTCTCAACAAGTAGTTGGACTTCTTTGCAGACATTGAATCAGTGTGCTCTATATAATGGTGACAGCAACGTATTACAAAAGTCTGATTATTGTCATTCCAATGAAGTGAGTTTTACTTTCAAAGCTGTGAATATACGTATAATGTCATGTATTAATGGCCTCAAAGTTTATTCTATTAACATCAATTTTGTTGTACACTAAAGGATCTTGATGGGAAAAAGCTATGTTCTAGATGCGTCAAACAACAAGATACATTATCAACATTACAAAAAGTTGGACACTCATGTGAAGACACAATGAAAGTCAAAAAACCAGGTTTCCCATTGATAACATTCAGTCGCAGAGTAAAACAGAAAAAAACTGCGGACAAGACTGCTGTGCAAGAAAAGTCAACTTTTGTGGAGAAATATGATTTGGTGGCGGTTAAAAGCAATAATTCTACAATGGATAATGGCTGTCTTGTAGATGTTTCAACAGATTTAACAGGATACGATTCCAATTCTCAATATTGCACTGCAAGTCAAGAAAAGGTATGCATCCATTTTACCTAAACTTGGTTGTTTAGCAAAATTGTGATTTCCTTTTTACTATTAATGCTACATGAGGAAAGAATTGAGATGAATTAATGTTTTAAATTGGGCATGTGACAAGGCAAAGTCTGTTCAATGTTCATCTTTTCTATTCCATTTTTATTTCAATAAGTTGATAATAACAAATAATCTTTTAAAAACAATATAATAAAAATACATGAGTGAGGATGACGTAACTCAAAATAAAATAAAAAACTAAAAACATATGAGATGGTTCGTATAAATTTAAAGTCGTTAAAAAGTTGTAAGCAAGTGATTTGATTTGCTATTATAATGTCATTATTCAAGTAATGTTTTTATGATTTCATCCAATCATAAATAAGAGATATTTTCTTTTTTCGAATTTAACATGTTTAGGGACTTTTATGATAAAAAAACAAAATATATGTTGGTTTTTAATGTGCAAAATATTAAAGAATAATTACTAGAAAAATCAGAAAGTATGTTGGTTTTTCATGTGCACAAATTTGTTGTTGGACTTTTTACGAGAAAAAAACAGAAAGCATGTTGGTTTTTTATGGCATCCACCCTTAAAAATATTGTTCGAAGTCACTGTAGATAATCTTGTTTCCTAACAAATTACAATATACCAGTGATTTATCCATAGATCTAGCTGTTATTAGCATGGCGGATAATTTTCTTGTGTGCATAATGTTGCGATTTTTGAGCTAAAGGGAGCACCACTGAGCAGACACTGTAATATAAATCTTCTGCATTTGTGCTTGTCCTTAGCCGTTGTGGTTCTTTTTTAATTATTCATTCTCATAAAACTGTTTTAAGAGAAAGACAACTAATTACTGTGTACATTTTTTCATGACAGAAGACCTTTGAAGATGTTGATCTCGGTGATGATGCTTCACCTTCTGAACCTAAAATTGAGATGTATGTATTCGTTATCTTGAATGTTTACATCGTTTTTATGCATTACCTCTGTCACACCATGTTCTCATTTCCGTTTTAGCTGACTTTAGCAGTGAGAAGTCAACTAATGAAGAGTTGACCACTGGAAGCTGCATTCTAAAGGACACCCCACCAATAGCTGAATTATCAAGTAAGGGTTCACAATGTCAACCCACCTGCCCATTTGGAAATGAGTCATTTCCTGATGTTTTTGAGTGATAACAGGTCAAAACGGGTCAAAATTTGTTGAACATATATTCAAATATTTACATATTAAATTGTTATAATGTGTTTTGACCCAAGCTCATTTTGACCTTTTATCCAAACCGTCTGACCCGCCTGCACTATACTGTGTTGCATACTGATTATATGGAGATTTTGCTACTTCTTCAGGAAAGTCACAAATTGATGCTGATAGAAGTCTGGAGGTATCACAGAGCCTTGTTTTTGCAAAAGATGAATCACGGGTCATATCAAGTGATGTTGTAGAAAGTGCTAAAACAACTGTTCACAAGAAACGAGATGAAGGCTCACTAGCTTCTTTAGATTTATCAAAGCCTCCACCTGGTTAGTATTTTGCTTAAATAATACCTATAACAATAAGAATGTACTTTTAAATGCTTCGATTTGGGTGATGTTTTCATTAACGACTTCAATAGGTGCTAAAGGGTTTAACCAAATAGGAAATGTGTCAAATGTGGTTGAAAGAATAAAAAAGTCATCGGAAGTGTACTCAAATTTATAGAAGCCTCTTCGATCCCTTTATTTAATAAAGATATACATCTTGGATGGTTTTTGCATATCATAATTTAGCCAATTTATTAATAAAATTCAAAGAAAAGGATAAAAAAGTAGCCCAACATGTCTATGCTGCCTTGTTAGAAAACCTTTTTACCCCTCACGCCCGACATGCTTATGCTGCCATATTAATAAAACATTTTACAAAGCGAAGAATCTTTTTCAATTCCTAAAAAGATGTGGTAGAATTCAAACCTCAAGGTAGAAGTAATCTGCATTCCAGGTTTGAATTGCTTGCCTTTTGGGTTGCACTTGGAGTCCAGCTTCTTCGGTTGTACATAGAGATTTTGTATGTATCTATTGGGTGCTCAAAAATTAACAAGGCAGAAAATACCACTAAAATTAAAGTATAGGTAAGCACCCATTATTTGTCACTCATTCTAGTTGTGATTAATCAGAATCAAGTGGTTTGGTGGACTGCAACTTAACACAGCTCCACAATACCGTATCAGAAAATCACCGAGAATCAACCGATTCTACTAGCAGAAGTCACTGTGAGTTCCCTTCTAGAAGCAGGGTACTGGATTTGCTTGATGACAGAATTGGGGAGACTTCATTATCTCAATTACATCATCGTGTTCCTCCAACCATCTCTAGTAGCTGGGGCCCAGACCTCCTGTCATCTTCCATTGGTGAAAGTCAAACATCAAAACAGAACTTTCTTCAGGTACATAGATTTTTAAAAAGGCCACTTGTTTCATCAAGTTACACTATTACTGTTATATGGCTGTTAACATTTAATTCTTGCAGCTTTTTCCAGAAGACAATATTTTGCCATCAAACAGGAAACCGCTACATTTTAGGAGCTCTACATGTTCAGCACCCTTTCGGTCAGTTGAATCTAGAAACTTTGAAGACATGATCAGGTCACAATACCCGTCTGACTCGGTATCCTTAATAAGACACAGGATCATGCTTGACAACATTTTAAGTAAAGCAAGGGCTGTAAATGTTAAAAAAGGTAAATTTGTTGACTGTTTTGACCATCCAAATGCATGGTCAGAGGAGGAACTTGACTTTCTTTGGATTGGTGTAAGACGACACGGGATTGGCAGTTGGGATGCCATTTTACGGGACCCACGGTTACACTTTTCGTCATGGAGATCGCCGCGTGAGTTAGCCGAGCGGTGGGAGAAAGAACAGTCAAATCTTCTAAGGGCAAAACCCTCTTTTCACACGAAACACAATCCAATTGAAGAACCTCAACTCTCCCTTGGATTTAGAGGAAGGTCAACCGTTGACCCGCATCTGGTGAATGTTCCCAAGGGGAACTTAAACTTACCCAGCTGGCTCCGGGAAGCGGTTAGCTTCCCTTGTTCTGAACAGACCGGGGTTCCTTCGGTTTCATACACGGGCCAATCTGGTTTGATGCAATGGATTAACCAACCCTTCTGCGGCTCTAATAGAGCAGGACCCGTGTTACAGCCAACTTCTGGTGCGGCCTGTTGGGCTGAACCGTTGGCGCAAGCGGTTGCAGCCCGTCCTGTTAGTAAGGCGGATGAAGTGATTGTTATAGAGAGTGACGCGTCTTCTGAAGAGACTGTATCAGATGATCATAGTGTTAGGAGTTAGGTGATGGGATGTAGTAGTATGGAGGAGGCTAATCAGATGCTTGGGTTTTGTACAGTTAAATCTTGATTAAGGTTTATCTTTATGGGTTGTATTTGTCTCACCCTCCAAATTAAGGGTTTGAAGCATGTGTAACGGTTAGTTAGGATTTTCGAAGTTGAATTTTGGGTTCCTATATCTATATGTGTGTTTGTTTGAAAATTATTTAAGCCGTGCTTATGTGTTTATGTTTATGTATGGAACCAATATGCAACTGTATGCTTGTGATCAAAAGGTGTTTAGCTATTGTTACCCATGAACTTTCAAGTTAGTGTGGGTGCACCTTGGTTGTACAGTTATTTGACTTTAAACTAAAATAATAAATTAGAATTTATGTACTATAGTTATAACTTATATTTTAGTAAATCTTAATTAAATTGATTCTTTGAAGTTAGAACATCAAATTCGATAATTAATGGTTTTGTTCATTATTTTGTAAAATTTGACATTTTTCTAAAGATTTTTTCTGTTGACTTCGCGGGTTTGAAACCATTCATGTGCCGGCTTTAAGTCCACGTAACTATCATTTAATTCTCTCTCTACTCAAAACTCTAATGTGTTTTGTTTTATGATCTTTACAGTAAGGTTAACTAGAATCAATATATCTTATCTTAGTGACTCACTCTATTCTTTATGTAGCCATTGTATGAATAGATAGCCTTTCGCTTGATTTTCGTGATGATCACTTACAGTTATAGACATACAGTTTGGTACTTTGGTGCGTACAAGGAGAGAACATATTTTATATTTTGTATGTTTATGATTCTTTGTATATGGAGTACTACAGCTGTCATTGTTACATATATATCATCCGTGCAAGTATATAAAAATTATAAAGAGAGTATTTTATACATAGTATGTGATTCTCTGTTTATCTAGGTACGTACTACGCCATTGTGACTCCATGTGACATAATAATTGATTGTATGATTAGTCCCCTTCGCCTCATATGTAAATCTAGAATAAACAATCATTTTGATTTTCTTAGAATACTTACTAGACCTCTCTTATTATTTTTATTGTTTATATATGTGATTGTAAAAATTCTGACCAGGGGTGGATTGATCTCAGTTAATCCTGATTAAATCCTCCACTAATCGCTAGTACTCACTCTATTCTCCGACAAACTACTACATCACTCTTTGTATGTATGCAAGGTGGATGGTTGCGTGGAACCAACAATATGTAACGCATCCTAAATATATTATGGTTGGGTTAAATTTTAAAAACTTACAATTATTGTTGAAGCAAAGCAAGAACATAAAGTGAAAAAGGGGAGGAGAGGAAAGTTATAAACTAAAATGGGTGATTTAAAAAGTATTTATTCAATAGGTTTCTCTTTTGTAAACTTATATTTTCACACTCCTAAATCCCTATCTTATTTTATAAAATAAGTTCTATTAAAAATTTCTTTACAAAAAAATAGATAAAAAAAAATGAATTAAAATAATAAAACTTTTATTTTTTAATTCTCGTTCCATTTCTTTTCAAACACAAATAGTCAAAAACTGTTTTCAATATCAAATTACTAGGTTTTATCCCCCGTATTACGGGGGTTGTTTTACACTTTTCGTCTTTTAATATTTATTTTTTGAATTTTAATTTTATTTATTGAAAGAAAGTTAATAATATAAAATAAATGATATGTTATAACCCGTTTAAAAGTTATATGGATTTTGGTGATCAAGGACCTGTTTATTTTTTTACTATAAAATTTTTTCTTAATTATAAATAATAATATTTTTTTTAAAAAAATCGGATATTAATTTTTAGTATATCCCTATTTTATAGGATTCTCATATCAAATATTTGGTAAGTTTAATTTTTAATTTAATGAGCTGTTATTTAAGAGATATATGGGTTTGGTGAGATCCATACCTGTGAATTCAGGCCAAATGCAAGAGAAGCCTCCATTTATAAATAAAACAATATGGTGACTTGAGAGAATTTAAAAAGCAATCAAAGAGCTTTTAAAAGGTTTTGTTTATATATATATTATAGATTTATTTATTTATTTATCAAGACTGATTTAAAACAAAAATTATTTTTGGTTTTTTATTTTCTTCGTTTTTTACTACTTTATTAATGTACTTATATTGTTTTCTTCAAGCTATTTTGTTATATAAGAGGGTTTGAGACTTGAGTTGGATGACTTAATATCGATATTGATACCAATGTTGTTCAGTCGGACTCAGTGTGGTTTGTTATCGGTACCTGTACATTACTTACACCCGTAAAGCTTATGATATAAAAGAATTATTTTGAATAAAACTTTATTTCAACAAAAATTATACCAAAATATTGGAAAAAAAAATAATTAAATGCAACAACGAAAACCATAAAAACAAATGCCGATATCGGTTCCAATAATACTAATACCTATAAAGTACTTGTACTCATATAGCTTATGATATAAAAAGTATTTTAGTTTGAATTCAACTTTGTATTCAACAAAATTTATTTAATAAGTTATCGGATGTAAGTTATTTTTTCTCATATATTACTTATAGCAAAAGAATGAAAATAAAATTTGAAAGGAAAACAAATAATATAAAGATTTTATTTGAAAAGTTTAATTTAAATCATAAAATCGTAAAAATATGAAGCAACCAGAAGAAAAAAAAAAGAAGCAACGATTACAAGAACATGTTTCAAAACTCCAATAATAAAGCATCGAGAAGGAAAAAAAACATAAAAAACGAACACAAAACTTTATTTTAAATCGGTTTTGATAAATAAAAGTATGAATACAAGAACATGTTTCAAAACCTTTTCTTAAATAATCTTGTTTATAACAAATAAAAATAAAAATTTAAAAGTTTATTATTATAACTTATTTTTTATCTATGTTTTAGTATAGAAATTCTAACAATTTAACAAGAATTGGAGCGAAGAAAGATAAGTTTACAAAATAAAACCTATTTTAATAAATACTAGGATTTAGGACCTCCCACTTCGCGACGGGGCCATCGAACAAAAAAACATGCGTAAAAACGTTAAACCACGGACGCGTTGTGAGTCGACATGAAATCAGCCTGTATGGGGATATGACATCAAAACTAAACAAAATAAATAAACCAGTCAATGTCAAAACACAACAAATTATCATATATTGAACAAAAACCCAGCATGTTACAGTTGCGAACCGATGTAAATTCAGGTAGTATCGGCCATTACAACACAAATTGGTAAACATGAATTAATAAGCCAAAAAATCATATTTTAAAGGCGAGGTATCAAACACTGAGACACAGATATAAAAACATGTGATGATAGGATAACTTTTAAATCATGAAAGCGTTTTGTTCATTTTAAAAACCAACTAAAACAAATATGAAACCTAAGTATAAGAAAATCGTATAACGGACAAATAAAACATGTAAAGGCGACACTTGCGCAAGTTTAAGGTTTAGAAATATAGTTTGTTATATATTATAATTAGTTAAAACAAGACGTAAAATAAAGGGAATAAAAACCATCTGATAGTGCACCGACCTCTGCTGTATTTTTATAAAACATAGATTAAAGTAAAATTTAAGTAATAAAAAAATGAAACACAAAGTATGTAAAAAATAGTAGAGCTAGAAATGTAAGGTAGTAAAAAAAAAAGACAGAATTATAGAAATTGTCCATTATCTTTCACTGAAATTTCACTCGTTGTCCCTGATATTTAAAATTGATTTTTTTTTGTCCTTTACGTTTCAAAATCCTTCAGCGTTTATCCTTTTCGCCTAACTCAATTAAAAATCTTCATTAAGTCAGGTCATGTGCCTTGCACATGAGGCCAAATTAGTCATTTACCTATTAAATTAAAATAATATTTTAATAAATAAAGAAAACAATAAAAAAAACTAAAAATATATATTTAATTTATTTTTCTCTCCTTCTTCTTGTTCCTCCTCCTCCTCCTTCACTGCCAATCTCCGGCAGTCACCGCCGCCACCGTCTTCTCCGACAAAGATCAAACCTCTCTCTCTCTCTCTCAGACACACACATCCACCACGACCATCACCATGAATCAACCACCAAAAACAAGCACCACCGGAACTGCAACTACCACAACCACTGCCGGACCTGCCACCGCCAACCCTAACATCACCACCACCTGACCCGTCGCCATTGACCCGTCACCACCGACCCGTCACCACCTGACCTGCCGATCCGACGACTTCCGGTAAAAAAACCGCTTGAACACCACCATCTAATGGTGCTGTTACTCGATCTAGTATTTTGTTCAGCCACAAAATGTTGACTGTATAATAATTGATTAATTTCTAGATCGATCTCGTAGGCCTCCAATTTTGGTGTCTGGTTACAGATAAGTGTTGAATTTGAATCCAATTCGATCCCTAATTGATTGTTTATAATAATCTATCTCAGCAGTTGAGTGTACCAAAATTATGTGAAGTTAATGGACCAATTGTGTGAATCAAGTGAGATGCAAATGAATCTATGATTATGATGTACACGTGGAGACTGGAAAAATCATGAATAAGGGTTTCAAGTTTGAAGAAAGAACACAAAACAAAAACAAAGATGAAAGTTTTATTGGGTGACGGGTCAGGTGGTGACGGGTAGGTGGCAACGGGTCAAGTGGTGGCGACAGGTCAATGGCGACGGCCTAGGTGGTGGTGATGTTAGGGTTGGTGGTGGCAGGTCCGGTGGTGGTTGTGGTAGTTGCAGTTCCGGTGGGGCTTGTTTGTGGTGGTTGATTCATGGTGATGGTCGTGGTGGATGGTGGTGGCTGCCGGGAATTGGTAACGGAGGAGGAAGAAAAGGAGGAAGAAGGAGAGAAAGAATTAAATATATATTTTTAGCCTTTTTTACTGTTTTTTTATTTATTAAAATATTTTTTTAATTTAATAGGTAAAATGACTAATTTGCCCTCATGTGCAAGGCACATGACTTGATTTAACGAAGATTTTTAACCGAGTTAGGCGAAAAGGGTAAACGCTGAAGGATTTTGAAACGTAAAAGACAAAGAAGATCAATTTTAAAGATCAGGGACAACGAATGAAATTAGGGTAAAAGATAAAAATCAATTTCTGTAATTTTGTAAAAAAAAAAAATGAATAGTAAATTGAATAGTGATGGTGTAAGAATACTGATGGTGTAAGTGATAAGAAATCCTCTTTTTAATATATATACTAATTTTTTAAAGCATCCAATTTTAATAAAGAGTTTCCAACTCTCATACAGATGATGGCAACTTTTTACAATCCCACATAAACTTAATTGACATTAAGTTTCAACCAAACTGAAAAAGAGAAAGAAAATTAATATTAATATTAATAATGATGATTATTATAAAGTAAAAAAGGAAAACAAGTATCAAGTTAGAGAATGTTTAGGCCTAATCTCAATCCCTTGAATGAGAAGGCCACCCTTCCAATTCCCTCCTTTGACTTCCGTCAAACTCATTTCCAATTCACCTTCGTCACCTGATCCCTTAATATAATACTCACCAAGCTCAATCTCCATCCACCCGTCTTCCCTTTGTTTCGGCCCATTCCCATTCCCCACCCGTGCAATCACTACATTCGGGTTCATGTTTGGATACCCTCTGTGGTACATCCCCATTCGTCTTCTGGGGACCACCGGATAACGCCTACTCGGCTCACCTTCGGGGTCTAGGAACACAGTCTGGGTCTGGGTCTGGCTCTTGAGCCCGCTTATCCCAATTGAAACCTCAGCGGGTTGGTACTCGAACCCGTGGCTTTCTGATGTCGATTTGAACACCATATATGCTACGTAAAGAGTGTTTGGAGATAGCATTGAAGTACTGATCCTACCATGGACTTCAAACCAGCAAACACTTATAAGCTCCGCCACCTCATTAAACCTATACATACAATTTGCAACCAAAAATAAATATTGTTGCTTAATTGCTTTATTATGTACGTAAAAGGAGAGATTGAAGCTTACCGTGATTCGGGTAATGAAATCCATCTCCAATACCTTGGAGTGTCGCCCCAAACGATCGATAAGTCCCTTGCCGCCAACATGTAACATTTCTTGCCGGTTTGTTTGTCAAGGGAGAAGCTCTGTTTGCCAAGAGACATGACAATGATCTTTAAGTCCATAAATAAATTATAAAAGTTGGTAATTATTTTAAAAATTATGAATAGAAAATAAATATAATAATAATAAAGACAGTTAAGTTTCAGTTCTAAACCTCATTCAAATCATTAAAACTAAAACTCATTACATGATCTCAAAAAACTTAGCATAAAGCTTTACCTTATTTCCACCGTCTATAATAACCGGATGATCACAAAGCCGAAGATACAACTGCTTCTTGGAACAGTACCCTCCGTCCTCCACAATCTTGCGGTAATCCTCGGGCAAGAAACTCTCCCAAACAGCATCCCAATCCGCCGCCGACCGAAAAACCGAACACACCAAAGACAACCTGGAAGCATCTTTAGGGCTTGTCAACGACAAAGCCTTGGCTACAAA
The DNA here is from genome assembly GCF_021521415.1 of Bidens hawaiensis. Taxonomy (NCBI): domain Eukaryota; kingdom Viridiplantae; phylum Streptophyta; class Magnoliopsida; order Asterales; family Asteraceae; genus Bidens; species Bidens hawaiensis. The sequence continues at coordinate 40,933 of NW_027500689.1, read as the reverse complement.
CCCTTCTGGTATCGACTCAATGAAATCAGACACCAACCCACTGTCGACCTTATCCATATTATTATTATTATTATTCGACGACCGACTTCTCATAATATTATTATGAGCTAGTTATATATCAAAGTTGGTGAGTTTTTGAGTGTATATATAGGGGTCAGGATGTCAGATAGCTTAGTGGTTAAGTATATATTTTGGTCTTAAAATAAAGTGGACTTTAGTAAGGACGTTGGATCTGACGAGATACTATATGTTTAGAATATAGATATAGATATAGAGAGAAAGAGAGAAAGAGAAGAGGATATATGTAGATACAACGTGGAACATGTATGGAAGACTTTAAAGACAGAGAGACATTACACACGACAGAAAGTGGAGGATGATTCTATGTATATGTTCTATGTAAAGTCAAATGTGAGTATTTGACGGTGTTGGTTCCTTAGCGTTGGAAGTTTTTATGTTTGTCACCCTCATTAAGGTGGTGTTTGTTTTTGCTTAAAATATTTGCAGGAGGCTTATGTCTGCGGACGTGTAGACATAAGTTTTTGAAGACTGTTTGTTTTTTTTTTAAATAAGATTTGCAAACTGCTTTTATGGTCTTAAAAAAAAGCTATTGTTTAACTTCTTCACACATCTTAACATTCTACTAACACCCATTCTTAACATCCTACCAACACCCAATGTCCAACACTACCACCCATCATGCCCGCCACCACCACCACCGTTCAACACCACCTACCGTCCGCCACCACCACCACCCACCACCACCGTCCATCACCGCCACCACCCATCGTCCACTACCACCACCACCACCACCACCACCACCATCCACCACCCACCACCACCGTCCATCACCACCACCCACTCGTCGGCCACAACCATGGTCCACTACCACCACCCATCGTCCGCCACCACCACCCATCACCACCACCTATGATCCGCCACCAACACCATCCACCACCCACCACCACCGTCCACCACCACCACCACCACCACCACCACCACCCACCCGTCGGCCACAACCATCGTCCACTACCACCAACCACCGTCCGCCACCACCACCTACCATCCTCCACCAACACCGTCCACCACCCACCACCATCACCGTCCAACACCACCACCACCACCCACCGTCCGCCACCACCACCACCACCGTCCACCGGCCACCACCAACTATTTTACTAGTCTGCAGACGTTAAATGACTTCTATCTACTGTGATATGTACGATAGGTAACTAATTTTCAGCTTATGCAGACGATACCCAGTCTATAAAACAAACAATATTATATTTTCTAATTGCAAACCTTCAGACCATATTTTCAGTTGAAGACATAAAATCAGATGAAATCAGATTGCAGACAGTTTTTGTCTTAAAAACAAACAGCACCTAAGATATCTTAAAGCACTTAGACTTTACTTCGAATCATTTTTTAAAGAAGACCAAAAAGTCATTGAATTATCATTTCACTCATTATTTATATACCAAATTTCTTTTTCCTTTAAAGTTGAGCCTAAATCCAACTTTAAATTATTTTGTTTAATTTATGGATTTTCTACTGCTATGCGTGACGTATTGGTGAGTTTTTAAAAAAAGTTTTATTATGTTTTTTTTCCTTTTTTTCGCTTTCCCTTATTTTTATATAATAATTTTTTTTTGATTTATTATTAATAAATTTTAAATAGTTGTTATTAAAATCAGCTCGATTTCTAGGAGTTCATTCAAAAACAATAAATACATATGTACACCAAAACAATAAGCGTATATATACACTAAAACAATAAACACTTGTATACACCAAAACAATAAACGCATATATACACCAAAACAAGGAGTTCATACAAATAAAACAAATATAAAAAATCTATATAAACGTCCAATCGTCTGTACCGTCGTCGCCCGTAAACAGCGCATCATGAACGTCGACGTCGTCGTCGCCCCTGCCTCTGACGCCCGATGCCTGACTGGCGTTGTCCACGTCGTCGCCCCATCCGCGTCTGCTGCCTGACGTGCTCGCCTCGTGGTCAAAACTAGGTTGGGGGGGGGGGGGTACCGTGTATATCTCTCCACGCTGAATGGCTCCCAAGTAACTAACGAGCCAGCTAATCTGACGCTGCATCTGTAGCATCCCCTGCTGCATATGTAGCATGCCACGCTCAATGATCTGTAACCGGGTGTCAGTGTTGGTATCCAAACGCATAGCTCGATAAATACGGGGAACATGTTGCGGCAGCGGCTAATATCAAACAATAAAGAACGCTTAATAATTAAACGAATTAAAAAGTAACTTGAAACGACAATATAATAAACGTACCTCATCTGCGTCCAGATCAGGAGCCGCGTCCCTACCATCACCCGGATCCACGCCGCCCCCTCCTCAACATCCTCGTCGACAGGCTGGTCGAAAATCTGTACCTCCGCTGCCGCGAGTGGGGGAGGCTGGACTAAAGGCACCAGAACGTAAGGGGCGCCTGCCCCAACCTCGGTCACGAGTCGGTCGTATGGGCCTTTGGGCCCCTCAAACGACTGCACAATGTGCATGCTGGAGCAACGGCCGCAGTCCAGCGGGCGCGTAGGGATTCCTGGGATAGGTAAAGTGTCCACCTGGTCTTTGTACCCCAAAGAGATCACAAACTGGGTGACGTACGGGCCACCCAGCAAAGACGCTTGCTCTTGCTGTCGGTGGTACCCGACAAAGTAGTCTACAAACCCCCAGTTGCAGGCCGTGCCGGTCAGCAGACACCGCTAAAAAAAAAAAAGGCCACCGAGGCTGCAGTGCTCTGCGTCCTGACTACGCCCCGTAATAGACGTCGCAATCAGTATAATATAATATAATATAATATAATATAATATAATATAATATAATATAATATAATATAATATAATATAATATAATATAATATAATATAATATAATATAATATACACATGTTCACGCACCTGTGCAACGGGTCCCTAATGACGGAGACCTTTGCTTTCGTGGCCCTAGCCCCGAAACCCTCATCGCTAATCGTGCTCCACCAGATCCATAGGTCATCGTCTAGTAGCTGGTGTATGCTCTCTGTGTAAATCGGAAACCGTACATTCGCCTCCATGTATAGAGTGAGCGTGACGGCAAACTCCTCCATAGAGAGGTTGATATCGTCCCCAAACATGCGAAAATAAATCCACGTGTGACGAGGCACATGGCTGCCTCATCCGGGTCTTCACCGTACCCGTTGCGCGCGGCATGAAACAATATAATATAATAATAAATAAAATAATATTATATATTATAATATTTATAACATAGTTATCTGAAAAACTATAGATACCCAACACGTAATGTAGAGTACAACTCAAGTGTGAGCTCCCGCCTGTGGGCAACATTAATATATCGTCTCCAGGGCATACCCACACCGACGTACTCGGTCGCCCGATTCCGGACGGCACAGTTGTTAAAAAACTACCAACAGATGACCGTGTTGAAAGCGGGGCTATCCATCGGAGACGCAGATACCAGACGGAATGGTAAGTACCGTCCTGAAACTGTAGATGTGGGTAATCAACGAGGGAGCCAAGATGTCTAACTGTTACATATCATGTAAGAGTACAGAATCCCATCTTGATTACATATAACTCCCACTGAACTTCAGATTATTCCCAACCAATGCCTTTATAACTGGCAGTTACGCGACAGTGGTTGACACTTATCAAAGAATAGCCTTTAGTAAACAAAAGTTCTAATATGTATCTCAGGTCTAAGGATACTAAATGAGTATACCAGTATCAAAACATCTTATGAATAAGATCCAGGAAGATGATTTGATGCGAGTTACATCCAACGTCATTCTTAATGAGGTCTGTGAGTTTGGAAGTCAACTCCTTGAGTCCAAAGTCAGTATAATCTTAATTCAGAGTCGTTCCCATGAGTCTGACCGACTACGAATAATTTAGAATACAATATTCATGGATTAAACGTATTAAAACCGAACACAGTTATATTATTCAACATTTGCATTTAACCATTAAATCAAAAGAGAACTCAAAAGTATAACTGTTTAAATGTTCTCACATCCAAATACTAAATCAAAACAAACAACTAGCTAATTTAAGACCGATAGCATCTCTGTGATGATCATGCTTGTCCTGAGTCATCAGTTTAGTAAACGGGTCAGCTAGGTTTTGATCTGTGTCTACTTTGCTTATTATGATATCTCCTCGTTCCATTATTTCCCGAATGAGATGGAACTTCCTTAGAATGTGCTTGGCTCTGTGATGAGACCTGGGCTCTTTGGCTTGAGCAATAGCACTTGTGTTATCACAGAACACCTCGATTAGTTTATGAATACTCGAAACCACATCGAGATCAGCGATGAACTTCTTCATCCAAGCAGCCTCTTTAGCAGCATCTGATGCAGCTATGTATTTTGATTCTGTGGTAAAATCTGCCACCGCACTCTGCTTGGAGCTTTTCCAGTAAACAGCTCCTCTATTAAGAGTGAATACATATCCTGATTGTGAGCGAGAATCATCTTGGTCAGTCTTGAAGCTAGCATAAGTGTAACACCTTACAGTGAGCTCTTCTTCCACTCTCTAAACACTAAGAACATGTCCTTTGTACTTTTCAAGTATCTTAGAATGTTCTTCACAGCAGTCCAGTGGGCAATGCCAGGGTTCTGCTGAAAACGACTAGTCATGCTCAGCGCATACGAGACGTCAGGTCTAGTACATAACATTGCATACATGATGGAACCAATCGTTGAAGCATATGGAATTGCTTGCATGTGCTTAGTTTCAATATCCGTTGCCGGAGATTGCAATTTGTTCAACACGGTTCCTTTAGCCATGGGGAGTGCTCCTTTCTTGGAGTTATCCATAGAGAAGCGTGCCATTACTTTGTTTATGTATTTACTTTGACTCAGCCCTAGAAGCCGCTTAGACCTATCTCGGTAGATCTTGATTCCTAGAATATAAGCATCTTCACCAAGATCTTTCATTTCGAAACAAGATCCCAACAGGTTCTTTACTTCTTTAAGCATAGGGATGTTATTTTTAATGATCAGTATATCATCCACATATAGGATGAGGAATGATAAGTGCTCCCTCTAGCCTTTCTGTAAACACAAGGCTCATCTTCATTTTTGATAAAACAAAACTCTTTGATTTTCTCATCAAAATGAAGAGTCCAACTGCGAGATGCCTGTTTAAGTCCATAAATGGACTTATTCAGTTTGCACACCATGTTTGGATATTTAGGATCGACAAACCTTTAGGCTAAACCATATAGACATCTTCAGAAAGGTGTCCATTAAGAAAAGCAGTTTTGACATCCATTTGCCATATCTCTTACTCATAGTACACGGCTACGACAAGTAATATCCTTATCGACTTAGTCATAGCAACGGGCGAGAAGGTTTCATCATAATCAATACCCTGAGTTTGAGTAAAACCTTTCGCGACTAGCCGTGCTTTATAAGTCTGTACATTTCCATGCATGTCAGTTTTCTTCTTGAAAATCCACTTGCTCCCTACTGCCCGACTCTCGAGGGATAGCTCAACCAAGTTTCAGACTTGATTGTCACGCATAGATTGCATCTCGGCGTTCATAGCATCTTGCCATTTCTCAGATTCCGGATCTAAGATAGCAGATTTGTAATTAGTAGGTTCGTCGCTTGACTCGTCTACTAAGAGGACCTCGGAACCATCTAGATGCCATAGGTATTTAGAGTTTGGTACGCGAGTCCTATTACTTCGCAAAAGCTTGTGTTCATGTCCGATGTATCAGAAACAACAATTTGTTGATAAGATGTTCCAACTTCCTCAGCGGTAGTTTGTAGTTCTTGAATTTCTTCAAGATTGACAATATTATCTCCAGTTCCTTGATCGAGAATTTCCTTCTCGAGGAAGTGGCCCTTCCTTTTGATAGAAATCGCATTTATATCCGACGAAAACAACTTTTACACTGCGAGGATCGAGCTTATCACCAGAATCACTAGTGACATAAGCATCACATCCCCATACTCTAAGGAAAGAAAAATTGGGTTTTCGCCCATGCCATATCTCATATGGGGGTTTGCTTACCTTTTTAGTTGGAGCCAGATTGACAATGCGGGTGACGGTCTAAAGGGCAAAGCTCCAAAAGGAGTAAGGCTAGTTAGTTCTACACATCATCAATCGGACCATGTTTAGCAAGGTTCAATTTATCCTCTCGCTCACACCATTGTGTTAGGGTGTGCCGGGTGGAGTGAGCTATGAAACAATTCCACGCTCTTTCAGATAATGTATGAATTCTGAGCTGAGATACTATCCGCGTCGATCTGATCGAAGCATTTTAATAGTTTTCCCAAGTTAGTTTTCCACTTCGTTTTGAAACTCTTTGAACTTTTCAAAAGTTTCATGCTTGTGTTTCATAAGATACACATAAGCATATCGGCTGTAATCGTCAATAAAAGAAACGAAGTATCTTTCATGATTCCTAGACATGGTTCTAAGAGGACCGCATACATCATTATGTATGATTCCCTGCAGATCCTTTGCTCGTTCATTCTTATGAGTGAAGGAGCATTTGGCAAGTTTACCAGCTAAACAAGATTCGCAGTCATCAAAAGATTCCGGTCCTGTGGATTCAAGAATCCCTTCGGATTGGAGTCTCTTGACTCGTGCCTTGCTTATGTGGCCAAGTCGGCAATGCCATAGAAATGTATCACTGATGCCAGATTTGATACGTTCAGAAAGATTATATACATTATTGTTTATTTGAACATCAACTTCATAAATACCATTTCGAGGTTTAGCCTCAAAATAAAAGATATTATTCAAGTAGGCAGAAATAGCAATACTATTAAAAACATACTTAAATCCTTGTTCAAATAGTGAAGAAACTGAAATAATGTTTCTGGTCAAACCAGGTGCAAACAAACAGTTATCCTAAGTAACTACAAGGCCAGACAGACAAGCAAAATGATATGTGCCAGTTGCAAGAACTGGGACTCTCTTCCCATCACCAACGATGAGTTCCATGCTACCTTGTTTTATCTTCTTCTAGTTTTCAGGCTCTTGCAAGACATTAACGATATGGTAACCACATCCGGTATCAAATACCCATGTTTTGCTAGAGATAGTGAAAAGTTCAATAACATAAATAGAAATACCTTTAGAGGAGCTTTCGTCATTGGTCCTCTGCCTTTTCAGCTCAGCAAGGTAGTCGTTACAGTTACGTTTCCAGTGTCCCATTTTGTTGCACTTGTAGCACTGGCGCTCCTTAGGAGGATGCGGTGGTACCTTTGCAACACCTTTGTTAGTGTTGGTGGCAGACCTGACAGCAAAAGTAGCCTTCTTCTTGCCTTTACCGTTATGACCCCGATTCTTGGGTTTAGGCTTGACGACATCAGCAGATCGAACCATAAGAACTTGATTGTTTTTAGCGGGAATAGTCATCTCAGCCATCTTGAGCATTCCATGAATCTCCGACATTGACTTCACCCAGCCATTCATATTGAAATTCCTTACGAACTGGTCGTAAGAGCTGGGAAGAGAGTTCATGATGAAATCCGCTGCCATTTCATTTGACAGGGATAATCAAGTTTCCTTAGTTGTTCGATGTACACTTTCATCTTGAAGACATGCGCACTAACAGGTGATCTCTGTTCCATTCTGCAGCTGATGAGCTGTTTCATGGTGTCATAGCGTTCTTGATGGGCTTGTTTCTGGAACATGCTCTTTAAGTTGCTCAAGCATCTCATAGGTACTAAAATCTTCCAAGCCTTTAGTAAGCTCGTAAGACATGGTGGCTAGCATGATACAGGCGACTTCAGCCGAGTCATCCATATGCTTGTCAAAAACCCTCTTGGCGTCAGCAGTATTGTTTTCAGGCTCGGTGGGAACAGGTCCATCGAGAACATAGCACTTCTTTGCCATCTTGAGAACAAGTCCCAAGTTGCGGTGCCACTCTAGAAAGTTGGTGCCATTCAACTTTTCTTTCTCAAGGATAGCCTTGAGGGTGAATGAGGAGCTATTATCAGTAGACATTAGTTTAAATAAGCAAAAGTAAATTTTAATTAGTATTTTTGATGTTTTAATCCTATTATTAATGACCCAATAACATTAGTAAATAGGAACTTGAGAATCTAGCTTCCAGTTACTAATGGCAGCTATAGCACACAACATTAGTAAGTGGTTAGGCAGACAGACAACGATTGCCAATTGTGAATAGAGCACAACTCTAGTTTATGAGGCCTATTAAGACAACATTTGCCTAAGTAGATACGTTTGGCCTCATCTATGCCCACCTTAGACTATAGACAGCTATAGCACGTAACAAGAGAGTAAAGTAATAGTCGCCCTAGTATAGTCAGTCACTTGTGAAAGAACCGGATGTGTCAACGAAACCCTTTCACCTTGAAGGGATAGGCTAGAATTCAAGTGCTGTGCTGTAGCTCCAAACACTTGAAGTTTCGTAGTATGCCTCAAGTGTGACTTATAGTAAGATGGCATAGACTATTGATTTAAAATTGGGATTAATTTTAAATATATTACCGAATAGAGTAAAGGTCCAGTTTTACTTTATTGATCGGGACAATTTGATGAACCCTTTCATCTCTCAGGACACTTAGTTTTATATAACCTATTAAAACTAAGTTTGCCGCGATAACACTAACCAATTTTAAGTTAATAGTTTTACCTATTAAGTTATTATTAATGGAAAATTAAATTTAGTTTAATTTTGCCAAATTTTAGGAACGTGTTCGTGTCATGAACAAGACGTAGATCGATATCTATAAACGTGAAGGTGTGAAATCCCTAAACGTGATCGAAAACAACAAGATATATCATTATCTTCTCTCTATTTCTCGTATATATCAAGGTTTACAACAAGATATGACTAATAACTGTACATATACGTTCTGGACCAAAGAGCTATGAAAACATATGTCAAAATCACTATTTATAGGGTGATAAGATGAATTTTGGCGCATATGTTTTCCCCCAGCGCATAAGTTCTCAACGGATATGTCTTCAGTGTATATGTTATACTCTAGAAAAACAGAAAACTGTTTTGGGCATAACTTCTTCGTTATAGCTCTGTTTTACGTGCCATTTTCGCCCACGTGCTCGTATTCAAATTCTCTATCACTCCATATAATAATATCTTCATTTTAACTCCATCTAAAATGATCAAACTTTTAGCTCCTTTTAAGCTCCGCGAATCTTCATTTGATAAAGACGAAAGCAATAGACGTATGCACTAACAGACTCCCCCTCGGATATTGCCGAGTCTTTCCATTCAAATTAAGTGCTTTAACATTTTAGCTCTGGGCATCGCTTGTCTTCTCAACACATCTCTTTCAAATTATCAATTCCTTCCTTAAGTGCAAAGAACATTTGACGTCAAGCTTCAATCAATTGTTTAAACATTATCGTATTTGTTTGTATAGTCTTTACACTTTCCAGAACTGAACTTCAATGATTCTCCCCCATAATTCTTGATATTCTAACAGACTCCACCTTAAGCTTCATATCTTGATGGGACCTGTTACTCATGAGGATTGTAAGTTGAAAATCTTAATTCACAATATAAGCATACTCTAATACTCGTAAAGATTTTTCAACCGTTTGACAATTTACCACCACAAACATCAACAAAAAGTTGTTTATCAAGTCCAAATTAATGATCTTTAAAAACACTAACTTTTAAGTATGTTTCAATTGATTTTATAAAATTTTGTATTCTAACATCAACAGTCGAAAATATAACGGAAAAATAAAATCTTTTTGGTTTTATGAAAAACGATAAAGACAGTAAACAAATGAACTTCAAAGCTACTTGCAAACATGTAAACCATTACATATTTTTGTGAGTTTGGGCAGGAAATCATATTGACCAAATTGTCCTTCCATCACAGTTTTATTTTCAGCGTTTATTATGACTGGTGTTAAGTCAGTCATTGGTATTGTTGTCCATTTAAACCTTCCAAACAAATGATTCAGGAATTTCAATGATACATTTAATTAGTTCAATTAAGCAAGAATCTTATGTGGACCCCACCTATCAGACATAATTTGTATATCTTTATACAGTGAGTCTTTCACATGTATACTTTTTCACTATTTACTTAAAATCGATTAGATGTGACTCATGCAAAAATAATAAAACAAAACAATTCAGAACGTTAAAATTTTCCCTTAAGATCGGTATTACTACACGCAGATAAGGTTCCATTTTAACAAAAATAAAAAGATAAAATAAGTTGAAGTTTTATAAGGCTTTAACAATCAGGTCGGAAAATACCATAGTATCGCGCGGAGAAAGTCCAAAGCTTTATACGAAACACCAAGAAAATAATGCAGAATATCAAAATCTTAACCTTCAGGTCGGATAATCTTATCGCGCAGAAGAAGATCCAAGATTTGAATAAAAATAAAGAAAAAATTAAGTTGAATTTCTTTGCAAAATAAAATAAAAACTAAGTTGAATTTCTTTGCAAAATGAACACATGCACACACAACAATCTTTAAACTTTTCTTGTTTCTTAAAGCAGATATTAACTAAACTTCAAGATATTAATCCACTAGATTCGGCTGTATTTAGGTTTATATCACTTAATTTTCCTTACATGTTTGTTTTAAAGGCCTATCAATGCACTAATACATTTAAGTACACAACCTTTTATGCCTACTTTTTGCCAGATTTGGGACAAGATGATCAATGTACTATCATCTTCCCTTTTTGCTTCAAAAACTCATTTTCAAGGAGCAATATTTTTCAATGTTTTTGAGTTTTTAGCATTTTTGAATGTTTTTGACTTTTTATATTTTTGAATTTTTTTTTGTTTTTCTAGAAATTTTTACTCCCCCTAAAATCAAAAACATTATCAAAAATAAACTTGACTGTTCGATGTGGTCTACAGATATTTTTAGATCACTTTTAGTTAATTACAATGGCAGCCTCATTAACAAGAATAAACAGTTAAACAATTCATAATGGACATGAAAAGCAAACCGTAATGAGCTCCATCTTTCTAGATTTTTGTATTTGCCCCGCCCTCCATTGATTTGGCAACGTTTAGCACAACCATGCTGCTCCAATGATAGACATTCTGACTTATGGGAGCCCCTGCACATACAGTTTAAGAAAACAAAGAAATCCAAGCCCGCTTGGTCTTGGACCTCATGACATTTTCAAAATTCTCAACAGCTTTAGGAGTTTCAGACAAATGTGTTACAATAGAATGCTTGTTGTCTGAACACTCAGAATTAACATTTAAACCATTTGATTTTTCTAAAGTTTTGGATTTTACAGATCTGACAATGTTATCCGAACTTTCAGAACCAGACTCTTTTTCAACAAAATCTTGGTTTGATTTGACATTTGAGTCCTTTTTCTTAATGATCCAATGATATAACGTTGATTTGGATCTTTTGACATAAAATTTCAAAATCTCAAACCTTTTAACATCACAATCTTTCAAATCAACAACCTTAATAAATTTAGGTTTGATATTTGAATTGACAATTGAGCTTGTATTTTTAAATTTTGAATTTTGAAATTTTTGTTTTTCTGTTTTTGAACTTTCCTGGTTGATTTTAAATGTAACAACATCTGGTTTTTGAATGTAGGCGAACTTAGGACTCTTCTTATAACAAGGAGATTCCTCCGTTTGTTACGTTTGACTTTTTGAACAAAGAAATCCTTATTGGATTGATTTTCATACTGGATTTCTTTCTCGCTCTTAGATATCGTACCATGTACGAATTCAACCTTATTAACAAATTTTTTGTGGTTACCATGATTGTGCTTATAACGATTAGGACACACAAAAGACACATGCCCTACTTCGTTACAGTTAAAGCATCTCCTCCGGTCAACAAACTTTCTAACCAGAGGTTCTTGAACACAATCATGCCCAGTTTTCTTATTTTCAGATTTTAGAGGCTCAGGGGAACTTGGGGTTGGAACTTGCTTATACCCTAAACCATGATCATTATAACCATAGACAATTTCCCCTGATATTTCATCTTTACTTGTCGGTTTAGGGAGAATATTGTCCAGGAGGTGAGATGCTACTTTGAAACTGTTAAGCTTCAAATCAACCTTTTCATTAAGAGTTTGTTTTAACATCAAAATTGTTTTCTCATTTTGATCAATCTTTCCCCCCAGTGCCTTTTCACATGTTTGAAGCTTAGCATAAGCTTCCTTAATATGCTTAAGCTCATTTAGTAAAGAGTCGTTGTGAGTTTTTAACATTTTATTCTCCACATCTTTTTCTAAACATTCTTTATGAAGTAACTCACATTTTTCACATGACTTTACGTTATGAATGTTTAACGACTCATGATTAGACTCTGATTTGATTTTAACATGATAATGAGAAGAAGGTTCAGAGTGTACCTCAAATAGCTTAACCTCTTCGACTTTCACAGTCGGGATATCTAAACTTTCTATTTTAACTTGATTGAGAATAGGCTCAGTTCCCTTAGCTCCAACAGCATCTTCCTCAACTTCATCCTCAACCTTAATTTCCCTCAATTCCAATTTCAGAGGATCACAAGTAGACTAACACCATGATTCCAAAACCAATTCTTCATCGAACTCTGAATCACTATGATTATCGAACTTTGGAGTATTTTCAAATTCTGGCAGTAATAGTTCTTCAGATTTGACAATCTTTTCAGCAAGTTGATCAATCATTTCAAACTTTTCAGACTGGTCATTTTGAACTTCAATCTCATCATCAACCTTCACAACCTTCTTAGAATCTTCAATTACTTTGTGCATCATTAGCTTCTCGATGAATCGGGAGAGATTATATGTGTTGGGGTTTGATTGTATTGACAAAATGATTATACCCAAATCTTCAGGTGAAGTTTCAATGAGTATATCGGCCAACCTATCAATGTATTCGAACTCTCGTCTCACAATCCCGATATGCTTCATTTCGCTCACAAGCTTGCAATATCTTTCGATTAAACGATCAAATGATTCTCCAGTCATCATCTCAAAATCAACAAATTCTTTCTTCAAAACGTGTCTTCTTGATGTAACTTCAACGTTAAACAAACTCGAAAATTCCATTTTGAAAATTTTTGTATTCTTAATTCAACAAATTTCAGCAACGTTTTGGTTCGTTTCAGCCTGTTTTCGGACTTAAACAGTTCGTTTCAGCAATTTTAGCGCGAAAACATGTTTCAGCTCATTTAACAGCAGTTCAGCACGTTAAACAGTTCGTTTAAGCAAAGTTTTCAGCAATTTTAGCACGTTTTAACGCAAAAACAGCATGTTCAGCTCGTATTTAAGCAAAATTCAGCAACGAATCAGCAAGTTTTAAGTTTGTTTCAGCCAAAAACAACACGTTTAAGCACTTTTGGCACGTTTTTAGCGAGTGCCAGCAATTTCTCAGTTCGTTTCAGCACTTAACAGCGCGTTTTCAGCGGTTTCAGCGAGTTTTGGCACTAAAGCGGCCTGTTTCAGCAAATTTCAGCTCGTTTTCGGTTCGTTTCAGCACTTAACAGCGCGTTTCGGCCCGTTTTGACAGCAATCAGCAACAAAAACAGCTCAATTTTAACGCCAAAACAGCAGCAAACAACTCATTTACTCTTCAATTTAAGAAATGGCCAAACTGCCCTTTGGCTCGAAAATGGTTTGTTTGCAATTTTTCAAAACCAAAACTATAAATGCATCAGCAACGTTGACTTACCGAAGTCAAAACAGCAGCAATAACAACGTGCAGCAACTATGTATCAGGCAGAAAGTAACACCGAATGCTCGAGTAATAGAAAACACGTCAAGGGAACACCGAAATAGCTTTTCATGTGTATGAACCGGATACGAACACGGAACACTGATTGTATGAACCAAATTTCTGATATGCAAAAACTGAACTTGAACCGTATGACAGGAATCCAAAAAAGATACGGAACGAATGACAATAATAACACGGTTACGGAAATTTCAGTTTCCACCATATAAGTTTGTTATGAGGAGATCGGAAACGGAAACTGAAATAGATTTCGAACGTTAACAAACTGAATTGAATTGAAAGAAGTTACGAAGTTTTTGGTGAACAGAAAACGTTGTTATGATCGGAGAATTCTTGTTACGATAGTCGGAATTGATGAATTACAACAACGAACAATGGAATATGTGACGTCATCATCATCTAATCTCAATGAATACGTATCAACTCACAACGAAGAACACCAAACTCATCAGAAAATTTTGTTGCTCGCCGGAAAACCTAGCCGGAAAAACGAAAACGGCCGGAAAAAGTTGTTGTGCCACCGGAAAAACAGTTACCCGGAAAAAGTTTGTTACGTGAAGAATCTGTTACGAGAACTTCAAAATTCTCTACAAATCTGATTAAGCCACATCCATGGCTGCCGTGACGTAAAAAAATTTGAAATAAAATTGTCTCGAATCTATAACAATGAACGTAATAAAATCTGAATTGAATCAAGCTCTTAACAATGGAGGCATCGTCGGAGAATTCATTATACTGCTGAAAACGAATTCAATACCGGAATCTTCGCCGGAAAATTTTGGTGTTGCCAGAAAAACGAACTTAATCGGAAAATATGGTTAGGCTCGCCGGGAAAAACGGTTTTCAAGCCGAAACAACAAATCGAACACAAATTCAATCCCAAACACACTCGTAGATGAATTCTAAACAGTTGTAAACGTAAAACATCAACCGATTTTGATCCGAATCAACCGTAATTCGAACCGATGAACACAAACACACGGAATAAAAATTTAACGTGTTAGAATCAATGTTTAAGCACGAGATTCAATGATTAGATGTAGAAACGAGCAACTATTAAGCAGGAGATTAACGATCCGAAACGAACTTTTTAACGAGTTGAGAAATAGATCGAATCTTGACATGAAACGAATGTATCTTGTTATTTTCTTCCGATATCGAGCACCAAAGCTCTGATACACTTTTAGGAACGTGTTCGTGTCGTGAACAAGATGTAGATCGATATCTATAAACGTGAAGGTGCGGAATCCCTAAACGTGATTGAAAACAACAAGATATCTCATTATCTTCTCTCAATTTCTCGTATATATCAAGGTTTACAACAAGAATGACAAATATCTGTACATATACGTTCTGGACCAAAGAGCTATGAAAACGTATGTCAAAATCACTATTTATAGGGTGATAAGATGAATTTTGGCGCATATGTTTCCCCCCAGCGCATAAGTTCTCAACGGATATGTCTTCAGTGTATATGTTATACTCTAGAAAAACAGAAAACTGTTTTGGGCATAACTTCTTCGTTATAGCTCCGTTTTACGTGCCGTTTTCGCCCACATGCTCGTATTCAAATTATCTATCACTCCATATAATAATATCTTCATTTTAACTCCATCTAAAATGATCAAACTTTTAGCTCCTTTTAAGCTCCGTGAATCTTCATTTAATAAAGACGAAAGCAACAGACGTATGCACTAACACAAAACATGATTGGTTAATTTATTTTAAGATATTTGGTATTAGGTTGGTGGTATTATAACCTATTATAATTAAGCAAGCAACCACAATAGCAAATAAGAATATGTAAATCCTAAATGGCCAAGATTAGTGATTGATCTTGCTAGAGCCTATTAGCAAGATCAATCGGGTCAAGGGGTCACAACACAAAACAACCACAAGGATGGACTGTTGGTGCATCCTGTCATCTTTGGTAACTCCGACTGACTTCAAGAGTGTTGGTGCATTTTGTGACCGTCGCTATGCAATTCTGTTAAGCGAAAACGAAGTACGAAGTTAGGACAACTTCGCCATAGGCGAAGTTGTAACAACTTCTGCCATAGGCTAAGTTAGAACAACTTCGCCATAGGCGAAGTTATAACAACTTCACCTACTGGCCCAAGCCCAAGCCCGCGAAGTTGTTTCGATATATATATACGTGTCTTGTTTAGGTTTGTTAATTCAGAAAGTAAGAGTGTTTTTGTGTTCAGTTTATTTGTCTAGAGAGAAACCGAGAGGGAGAGTCGTGTGGGACGACCCGAGGTAGAGCTCACCTCGGGTCGGCCGTCATTTGTTTTCGTGTTTGGTATGTAATGCGTTTCGGTTATTATATAAAAGATCTGCAGATGTGTTTATCCCGTTCGTGTGTTTGTTAGTGTATGTGTTTGTGTGTAATCGTGTTCTTCGTCTTCTACACCATAAACGAGTCTAGGAGGATTCCGCACTCCTAGACCTCGTGCGGATCTCGTATCGATCGGCGACGACCCACGGGGACTTACAAAGAGCTTCATGAACTCGTCTTCGGTTTTCCTTCTGGTCTTCTTCATTACAAAATTACACTAATACAAGTAATGAAAAACTAAACCCTATCTATTACAATTTTGAACCATCAAGGTGGCCAAAAATCATAAACTAAAACCGAAAACTAAATACAACTTTTGAACCATCCATATGGCCAAAATAAAAAATCATTCAACCAAACAAACAAGGTCGGGCCAGATTTACATATTCAACGAAAAATAAGTCGGGCAATATTTTGATCAAATAAAATAAATAAAATTTTGACCAAACTAAAATTGCCCTAATATTTTATCTAGATCAAAAACGTCAAATACCTTGAAGTTTATAACGTAGAACCGGTGAAAATACCGGATTCGACTCGTATGTTGTAATTAAGGATCTGATACCACTGTTGGGTTTCAGTGGTGATCAGTTAAAATTTTGTTTATTAAAACCGGTTAAATAAACTTGGTTAATAATAATTAATCTCATTAATTAATAATTATACGCAGCGGAAAGTATACAATTAATCAGCACCGAAACTAAGCCAGACATGATCCGGTTACAAACAATACGAGTACGAGTCAAAACACTAAATATATAATTATAAACTAACAATATATTTAAGTTTACCTCGGTAAATAAATAACCGTTTAAGACACCGAAGGCTAACGAACCGAGCTAGGTGACACAACGAGACAGACGACCGATGGTGGTGGTGCATGAGGGCAACGGCAGCGGTGGTGGTATGCAGGCAACAGTCTTCGGACAGCCGCGGCAGCAGCGACGTTCAGCTGCAGTAGTGGGCCGACAGCGACGGTGTGCGGCGGCAGCAGCAGGCAATGGCGGCAGTCGGCGACTAGTGGCAGCGGCGGTAGGTGGCTGGCATCAGGCGGCGGTTGCTTGGGATGGAGGATTAGAGAAATCAAAGACTTGTATTAGGCTTAGTCTTTAGGTTATAAAATATTATATATTTATATAACCCTTTAATTAGGTTTAACTAATCTAATTAGTTATAAACCCAATGGGCCAATAAGTCCACCTCTTGCTCCAAAACCTGTTCCATGTAATCTTATCTCGTTAAAGTGTCTAACCCGGTTAACTAACTTAAGCGGGTTTATGGTTTGTTACCTCACGGTGTAACTCTCACGGGTCATAACACGGTTGGCCGTATTGACTTACCCGAACCGATCCATAATTTGAACATGGACTCGGCTCGAATATGGGAGTCGAGTGATACAAGGGGGTTGGCTCGATGGAAGACTCAAGTGGAATAAGAGTTCGATCTATACATAAGTCAAAAAGTTAAGGGAAACTCGACCCGATTGTACTTGGCGGGAACTTAGAACTCGAATTAAAATAAGATCCGGACGAAACATTAAACTCAAGCCGAAACCCTACTTGTTAAGGAACCATAGCTTATAGAGTTCGATTCGTAACTTATAAAAATTGGTTCCTTAATAGTAAAGCCAGGTTTTGTTAAACCAATAAGATCAGTTTCGTTAGAATGAGAAGTTCGGTTTCGTTATCATAACTTATAACGGGGGGTTTCGCTAAACTTACGAGTCTGGATTCGTTAAAAGTATAAGTTCGAATCGTTCACTTAGAAGTATAAGATATTTAAAAATAGAAAGTTAATACTTGTACGCTATTAAACAGTTATCCGAGCTTAATTGAAGAAGGGTATTACGATTAACTCGGAGAGGAACCGACTACAGGTGAGTTCTAGCCCCTTTCTGTGTTATGTTTTCGGGGTTGTGTGCATACTATGACGCGTTAGATAATACACTTACCTTGAGTGGTAAGTGTATATTAGACGATTGTTTGAGTATGTTTGTTGAACGATATAGAATGATTAAACAGTACGAAAAATATAAATATATTTATTTGTACATGTATGTAATAAAGATATGTAACTAACGTATGTATGGTTGTATGGTTATATGGTACGAGGGAGGGCACCAGACCCTAATAATATCCGAGGTATGCAGGGCACTAGAACCTTATAATATCCGAGGTATGGAGGGCACCAAACCTTTATTGTTAAGTCGGATTTATACAAAGGAAGATTGGAATCTTCTCAACCTCCTCAAGAAAACGGCTAAGTATGGAATACGAGCAAGCTTAGGTCATTGAGCATGATTTACTACCTCGAGCATGGTCTTTCAGCATATTCTTCTAAGTGTTGAAGGCTTCGAGCAAGCTACACTTCTCCGAGCAAGAGTGTTCTTTTATCAAGTATGGATTGCCAATCGAGCAAACAGCTTTATCGTTTAAGCTTTAGCCAAGTGATCCGAGCATAGGATGTCCGAGCACATTGGTGACGAGCATGGATGAATAAGAAGATGCCAATGTTGCGACGTATAGACTACAAGCATAGTTCAGTTCCGAGCAAGCTTCACATCCGAGCATGTTGAAGATTGCTAATAAGTTCAAGACAGAATTGAAGACATCAAGAAGAATAAGCTTGCTCGAAGGACAAATTCGAGCAAAGCAAGGACAAATTCCATTAGAAATTATTCTAACTAAAGTATGCTCGAAGCAACTCATCAAGCATACACTGCATAGCAAGTCTGCTCGAGCAAGATCTACATCATGCTCGAAGTCTACTACACTTGTATTTTGTTTTTGTCAATCATTATGTAATAACTAGGAATTCTAGAAGGAAAGTCAAGGCTATAAATAGGGTACTAGGTTTCCATTTAGAGACACGGCAGAGCGGATAAGAACGGAATACGAGGACAAAAACGTTAACACGAATATTCTCTTTTTGTCTCCTCGTATAGCCATCACCACTTGCACGAAACCCTAGACATTCCTTTCACTATTTCATTGAATGATATATTAAATGC
This sequence comes from Bidens hawaiensis, assembly GCF_021521415.1. NCBI lineage: Eukaryota > Viridiplantae > Streptophyta > Magnoliopsida > Asterales > Asteraceae > Bidens > Bidens hawaiensis. The sequence continues at coordinate 21,851 of NW_027500689.1, read as the reverse complement.
AGTGAATCTCTGTCTTTGAATTTCTTCTCACTGAATATATTTTATTGTTTCGTGTTCGTTGTCGCATACCTTAGCTCCCATTCTTGGATATTCTGATTCCGCCGGAATATCCAATAGGCCTTTGGGTTATTAGATTTGCGTGTTCTTGTCAACCTTTTCAAGGTTTGCACCAGATTTATGGTCCTGACAAGTGGTATCAGAGCTTTGGAAGCTCGCCGAATGCCACGGGACGGAAAGTGTGTGATAAAGTTTGAAGCTTTACAAAGTTTTCATCTGTGAAAGTTCAGATCTGAGCAAGATGGAGGATCAAGAAGTATCAACAAACAAGATTCCAAGACTTTTAGGTCAAGAAAACTTCATCAAATGGAAGGTCTTATTTGAAGCTGTTGTTAACTATAACGACCCCGAGCTGTGGAATTGAATCAGTGAAGGACAATACATCCCTTCTCTCGCACCAAACAACAATGCCACCATTGAAAACAAGATGAAGAAAAGAGACGACAAGGCACTGTCAATGTTGAAACTTGTTGGGTCGGATTTATGATAAGGAAGATTGGAATCTTCTCAACCCCCTCTGAAAATGGCTAAATATGGACTTCGAGCAAGCCTAGACGATCGAGAATGGTTTTACTACCTCGAGTAAGGTCTTAAGAATCTTAAATGGTTGATCCTTCTAAGTGTTAAGGCTTCGAGCAAGCTACACTTCAACTAGCAAGAGTATTCTTCTATCGAGCATGGATTGCCAATCGAGCAAATAAATTGATCATACAAGTTTTAACCAAGTGTTACGAGCACAGGATGATCGAGCACATGGGGATAAGCATGGATGCAATAAGAAGATGTCACGTGATCAAAGCAAGGACTTCGAGCACAGTTCAGTTCCCCGAGCAAGATTTACATCCGAGCATGCTAAAGATTGCTGAATAAGTATAAGGACAAGATTGAAGACATCAAGAAGTATGAGCTTGCTCGATGGACTAGTTTTGAGCAAAGCCTGGATTAGTCAAGAGGAATGAAGCTTGCTGGAGGAGAATATCTTCACTGAAGATATTCTAAGTAAAGTATGCTCGAGGACAATCATCGAGCATACCTAGCATAGTGAGTTTGCTCGAGCAAGATTGTTACCTTGCTCGAGGACTCAACACTTTTATTATTTTGTATTTCATTATGTAATGATTAGGAACTTCTAGAAGGAATGTAAGGGTCTATAAATAGGGTCCTAGGTTTCCATTTAGGGTACGGATAACGATGCACACAATACGAGAAACATTCTAAAAGAATATTCTATTTTGTTTCTTCGTATTGCCGCCGCCACCGCCGCCGTCATGCACGAAATCTTAGACATTCCTTTCACTGTTACATTAATGACTCATTTAATATAGTGAATCTTTGTCTTTGAATGTGCTCTTATTGATTACTTGTTATCATTTCGTGTTTGTTACTTTTCATTCCTTCGTTCCCATTTGTTGGATATCCTGATTCCGCCGGGATATTCAATAGGCCTTTGGGTTATAGAGTTGGTGTGTTCTTGTTAACATTTTCTAAGGTTTCACCTGACTCATGGTCCTAACAATGCTCTTGTAGCACCAATGGGCAACCTCTCAATCAAGAACCAGCAGCCTATTATTGAAGAGCCATCCGAAACACGTTCAACATGTAGTGGCCAGTCAAGATTTAATGTTCCGCTGATTGAAGATGATACTACCTCTACAGCAAATGGGCAGTCAACATTTATGTAGAACAATAATGCTCAAGGAACGGACTATCAAGCATTGTTCTCTATGTTTACTGAGTCATATCATGCCTTTGTTGCCAAGAACCTGATCAACACAAGTATTGTGCAGGAAGATCTTGAGAAAATCGATGCTGATGACTTGGAAGACATGGACATCAAGTGGCAGGCTGCTATGTTAGCCGTGAGAAGCAAAAGGTTGTATAATAGAACTGGAAGAACAAGCTTAAATGGACCAAATGAGAAAATTTTCTTTGATAAGTCAAAAGCCATCTGTTATAATTGTCAACGACTAGGACATTTTGCTAGAGAGTGCAACATGCCAAAGCATGTTGGTAACCAAGTGAATAAGAACCAATTCTATCAAAATCAGAATCAGAATTTCCAGCACCAGCAAAATCAGATCACCAACCAAAACCCCTATGAAAATCTAAACGACCCCAGAAACAAACCTTTCAACCCCAAAGACACAGCCAAATGCAGATTCACGCTAATCAGAACAGAGTTAATCAGAACAATGTGAATCAGGTTAGGGATCAAGGAAATGTTGCAGTAACAAGGGTGCCTCAGGATGGGAGTTTGATTAGAGCAACCATGTAGCTGAGATTGAGAAGGCAAATGTTGCATTTATGGCCAAAGTGTAGGACAAGCCTGAATCTTCAAATGTGCAGGTACAATCTGATATTTCAATTTCTGATCTTCTTATTACCATTGATGAACTCAATCAGGAGATTGGAAAATGGAAAACTGAGTGTGGAAGAAAGGAAGCATTCTTGAATGTATATGAAGCCAGTGAAGCAACTTATGAAAGAATCAAATAAAGGGGCTTGAAGAGGATTGTATGCAGGCATACAGAACCCAATAAAAAATGACAGTTGAAATTGAGGGTTTGAAAAAGATGTATGCTGAAGAGAAATTGAAGAATGTTGACTTGTTAATTCAAATGAATTTCTTGAAGAACCTTGTTTCTACAGGAAATATAGTGGGTTTTGTGGATAAGATGACCGAGGAGGAAAAGTACAAAAAGGTGCCACCACCTTTCTGCGACAGTTACCCACTGAAAGTAGACAAGGAGAGCAGAAGTGAATATCTGAAACAATTCAAGAATGTATTTGATGATAAGGCTGATTTTGTAAAACAGTATGATGATGTGTTTATAGGTAAGAATGGAGAGTTTGCAGTAAAACAGAATGAGGAACCAGAATTGAAGAAGATTGCAAAGAAGGATGATCAGAAAAAGAAATGGAGTGAGTACTCAAGTGAAGATAGTATCTGCAGCTGTAGGAGCACAAAATCATCCAGCAAGAAGAAAAGTGAAAAGATTCCTCTTCTGCGAAAGATGACTCCAAAGTTAAAAAAACACTATGAAAAGATTAGAAAAGAACATGTGGTGTTTGACATTTGTGCTAGGCCACGACCAGAAAACAAAAGAAGAACTGAAGAGGCAATGAAATCTTCTTATAATCAGTCACATCCTCCAATTTATCCAGTCTTCTCAAACCATGAATTATTTGATATTGGAGATGTGGAGTATGTTCCAATGAGAAGATTTGTTGGAGAAGAAATTCGAAACTGTTCAAGAACCCCATCCAAGTTGAAGCCTGTAGTGATTGTCAAAGAGAAATACCATCTGGAGCCTGATTTGAACAAACCAATCAAAATGGACTTCAGCAACTCTTTATGTCCTAAAACTTCCCTAGGCTTTGACTTCCCCAAACCCAGTGACAAAATTAAAGACAAGCAATTGCTTGAAGACATGGGTAGCTGTGCCAAGGTCTGGTGCAAGAAGTGTGATGCCTATAGTCATCACACTGACTCTTGCTAGTTTGAAGTGGAAGAGTTTGTGGTCCCTGATGTGGTATGTGGCTTTGACATGAAAGGATACAAGAAAATGTATCAAAGATACTTGAATGAAGAAAAAGGCAGTTCAGATGATGAAGACAAGAGATCAGTGCTAGAAAAGAGACTGAAACAAGTATTGAAGATCAAGGATGATGCAAAGGTATCAAGCAAACCTGCAAAGAACAGAAGGTCAAATGACAAAGGAAAAGAAAAGTTTAGACCTGGTGTTCTTAATGGAGATGAGAAATTTTTGATGAAGTAGGGTTATGAACCTAGAGGGTTTCAATGGAAGACTAAGAAGGAGTTGACTGAAAAGAAAGACTATGTGATTGAGCAAACTGAAGAATTAATTAAGTCACAAGTTGTGAAAGCTGGGTCAGAATCAGACTCAGAAGAAGAATGTGAAATTATGTATGAAGACTCACTTCTAGTTCCAGTTCCAACTCCTAATAAATCTTCACCTGATACTGAATTACAAATTGATGTAGTTTGGGACTCAGAATCCAACTAATTCTGTTTTGTATGTATGTGCAGGAACAGTCCTTGAACAGTAATGACTTATGGTACATGGACAGTGGATGTTCCAGGCATATGACCTGTGATAAGAGTGCTCTCATCAACTATGAAAGAAAATATGAAGGGCTAGTTGCTTTTGGGAGTGATGAAAATGGAGGGAAGATTGTTGGAAGAGGAACACTCACCAATGGAAAGGTATCCTTTGAGAATGTTTTGCATGTTGAAGAACTGCAATACAATCTACTAAGCATTTCTCAAGTTTGTGATAAAGGGTACAAGGTGGCCTTCAATGATGAACACTGCCTGATTTTGAAGCCTGAGTGTGTGATTCCAGCTGAGATGATTATGATGATGGCTCCAAGAAATGGAAACCTCTATGAGCTAAGAATGAACACTGCTACATCTAGAGGTGGTTCATGCTTTGTTTCCAAAGCCACTGAAAATGAGACCAAACTGTGGCATAGGAAGATGTGTCATGTCAACTTGAAGAACATGAACAAGCTAGTGAAAGGTGAACATGTTGTTGGCCTTCCCACAAGAGAGTTCAAGCTGGAAGAAAAATGCACATCTTGCCTCAAAGGGAAACAACACAAATCCTCACATAAGAGCAAAATGATAAACACCATTGATGAGGTCTTGGAACTGTTACACATGGATTTGTTTGGTCCAGTAAGTGTTCCAAGTATTGGAAAGAAGAGATACTGCCTAGTGATCACAGATGATTACTCAAGGTTTACTTGGGTATACTTCATGGGAAGCAAAGATGAAACCCCAGAATTGATCAGAACCTATGTGCTAAAAATGGAAAATCAACTTGAAAGAAAGGTAAAGGTCATAAGAAGTGACAATGGGACATATTTCAAGAATAGAATTATGGATGAATTCTGCACTTCTAAGGGGATCTTTCAACAATACAGTGCACCTAGAACTCCTGAACAGAATGGTGTTGCAGAAAGAAGAAATAGAACATTGATTGAAGCTGCAAGGACCATGATTGCTGATGCAAATCTGCCAGTCACTTTCTGGGCAGAAGCAATCAACACTGCATGTTATGTGAAGAACAGGGTTCTACTAAACAAGGCTCAAAACAAGACTCCATATGAGGTTATCTTTAAAAGAAAGCCTTATGTGAAGTTCTTAAAGCCTTTTGGATGCAGATGCTCACTGTTGAATACAAAGGATTATCTGAACAAATTCCAGACAAAATCTCTGGAATGTTTCTTTGTGGGATACTCATCTCATTCAAAGGCTTACAGAGTCTATGTGAAGGAGCACATGGTGGTCATTGAGTTTTCAGACATAATATTCAATGAAAACCACTTTAACAATGTTGAAGGTCCCAAATAGCTTTTTGACTTGGAGAAAATGATCAAGTTTTTCAAAATTTAAAATGAAGACATGGATGACAGCATGTACAGAACCAACTTTGAAGACAAAGGAAAACAAAAACAAGTTGATCTGGACAAGCTATGGTCATCTGTTACTCCTAATCCATTTAACTTTGAAAGAAGCAACCAACAAACTGCTGAAGTTGAAATGAATGAACAAGATGTTGCAGTTGAAGTGTTTAATGAAGGTCCAAGTGATGTGGAGAGTGAACCCATTCAAAGTCAACACCATGCTCAGCCTGAAGGGATAAATCAATTTGAAGATAGGTTTTAGTCTTTGTTTGACTCTCTACAAATTGGGTCAAATGAAGCATCATCATCAGAGATTAATCAAATTTAAGCAGCTGATGAAGCTCAAGAGAGAATTGAAAGTGAATCTGCTGAGTTAAATATGACCAATCTTGAGACAGACATGTCTGCACAACAATTTGTACAGACTACTTCTGTTGAAAGAAATCACCCTGCAGAGAATATAATAGGAGACTTGCATGAAAGAGTGACAAGAAGTTCTTCTGAAAAGGCAAACATCTGCCTGTATGCCTGCTTCTTATCCCAAGTTGAACCAAAGAACATTAATCAAGCTCTAAAAGACAACAGCTGGGTATAAGCTATGCAGGAAGAGTTAGCCCAATTCAGAGACTTACATGTATGGGACTTGGTTGATAAGCCTAGAGGCAAGTTTGCTATTGGAACAAAATGGGTGTTCAGGAACAAGAACGATGAAAGGGGCATAGTGATCAAGAACAAAGCAAGATTGGTGGCTCTAGGATGCTTACAAGAAGGAGTAGACTTTGAAGAGGTTTTTGCTCCAGTTGCACGACTAGAGGCTATCAGGATCTTTCTTGCATATGCAACATCAATGAACATTAAAGTTTATCAACTTGATATGAAGTCTGCTTTTTAAATGGAAAGATTGATGAAGAAGTTATGTCACTCAACCTCCAGGATTTGAAGATCCAGTGCATCCTAACAAGGTTTACAAACTCAACAAAGCATTGTATGGACTACATCAATGTGACATTTAAGCCAAAACAAGGTACACCTCAGTACAAATTTACCGATTAAGCAAATAAACGCCTTTTGCGTAACAAACGAACGATTAACCGAACGGGTCGGGTTATGACCCAGATATCTCGGAGGGCCATCTATAAGTGATATACGTTTAATACAAGCTAAAACATTAGAAATATCGCCTTAGTTTGATAGCAAACAAGTTAAACGAAAATATGCTCGTTTAACTACCCGTTATAGATTTAAACGCAAAAGATAGTTACAAACCAAGCATTGTATTATCCGTTAAGCCGAAAAAGACTTACCAAACACTTATTTGAAATGTTTTAAGCGATCCGTGAAAATATTTTTGATTTTTACAAATATATAGTACGTTTTTATAATTTTACACAAAACTAGCCGAAAAACACTTGTTTTCGCGCTGTTTAACGCACCTGATAAGTTTTTTGCGCCAAAAACCGAACCCGAACTAAATTTTGGACCGGGATATTCGTATTTGGGATTGAGAAACCAGATTATTGGGCCAAAACAGCCCAAGGGGGAGGCCCATGGGTTCCGATCGGCCAGCCCACCCCCACCCCCCATTCTTTTTATAAAACTTGTTTTACAAGCTTGGTGTTGGTACATGTATGTCAGTAGTTCATAGTCTAACGTTTGTAATCGAGTCTGTAATGTAATTATGTTTTTGATTATGTTTATGTTTATGTAACGAGCGAAGTTGTCAACAAGTTCGCTTAGGCGAACTTGTTGAACAAGCGAAGTTGTTAACAAGTTCGCTCCGGCGAACTTGTTGAACAAGCGAAGTTATGGACAACTTCGCCTGAGGCGAAGTTGTCGTGTTTATAAATACTGTTCACCGTAACAGTTGAAAAGAGTTCGCGAGTTTGGTTAGGTTTCGTTTCAGTGAGAGTTACGTGTTTACAAGTCAGAGTCTGTAATAGTGACCTCGTGTCACGTGTTCGGGTTATCAATATAACGTGTTTCGGTTATTGCTCGTGTGTTTGTTTTATACGTATTCTACGCTCGTATCTACCTACGCAGGGATTCCGCACCTGCGCAGATAGCGACATCCCGTGTACGATCCGTCCAGGAACCCTCAATTGGTATCAGAGCCATCGGCTCGATTGTGAGGTTCGGGATTTCACGCGGGTGTAGAAAACGTCTCGTTTGACCTATTCACGGGACGAGTTTTTGTTCGTATTGAGTTCTAATCACTATATACAGTCATTTTCAAGCCTTTACAACGACCGGAAACTGCAGAATCGTCGACAACAGATCTGAATATTTTCAGTGTTCATCGGGCGAAGTTACTGTTCTTCAGGCGAAGTTGCCGTCACTGAAAGTAGGGTTTCGGCGAAGATATAAGGTTCAGCGAAGTTATTCACAACTTCGCCTGCCTCATAAGTTCGCCTAAGCGAAGTTATCCTCAACTTCGCTTACCTGATAAGTTCGCTTACCATAAGCGAAGTTATTCTCAACTTCGCCGAGTCACACGAATTTAAGAATTTTTCCAGCGAAGTTAACACTTAAGCGAAGTTATTCTTAACTTCGCCTTTAGTACTGTTTGGACAAATTTTTGAATTTTTCGGGTTTTTGAGAAGATGTCGCAAATTAACATCTCTGAATTGGTGAAAATGGAAGTCGAAGCGGGGTCAGCCACTAAGGCCCCAAGGCTGTTAAAAGGAACCGACTTTGTTGCATGGAAGGATCGGTTTATTCAGTATATTAAATACCAGGATGCAAAGATGTGGGTGTGCATCCAGGATGGATATATTCCACCGACCATGGAATACGAAGGTCGGGATGTGATAAAGAAGTACAGCAAGATGGAGGAAGAGGAGAAGAAGATGTACGAAGCCGAAAGCAAGGCTCACGCAGCTATCACTATGGCTCTTCCACAGGAGATCCTTCATACTTTCAGAAAGTATACATCGGCTATAGAGCTTTGGGATGCTCTTGAAAATAGATTCGAAGGGAACGTGGGTATTCGTGCCTCGAAGATTAAACTGTTGAAGACTCAGTTCTCTGTCTTCAAATATTTGAAGAACGAATCTCTGGATGATATTATCACTCGATATTATCATCTAATGACAGAGCTAAACAACTATTCGATTGCTTACAGAGAAGAGGAGATAGTTGAAAAGCTTCTCGATGCTCTCCCACCGAAGTGGGAAATGTACACAGTTCTGATGAGGGAAGACAGAGACTTTCCTAATTGTGATTTGGAGACAGCAGTAAACAAGCTCAGAACCTTTGAGCTTAATATGGTTCGTAAAGAGACACCAACAGATCAGATTCAAGACCCTGGTATGTATGGTGCCAAACTTAACTCAGGCTCAAGTTCGAAGCCTGAATCTGCTGCTTACTACTCCAAAGGAGAGTCAGGTTCAAACTCTTCTCATGAAGGAAACGTTTCAGTAAACATGAACGGTGATGTTTGCTTTGCTGCTGGAGGTTCAAGTGCTTCGAAACCTCAAACATCCAACCGTAGTTTCTCTCCCAGTGCCTCAAGCAATAACTATTCCAAGATGCCAATGAGTGTCAAATCTGCTGAAGAGCAGTTTGCAGTCTATGCATCTTTTATTGCTTCATATGAGAACTACATACAAGGGAAGATTGTGGACCCTGCTGTTTTGGATGAGGATTATGACCAGATCGATGCTGATGATCTGGAGGAGATGGATTTGCAATGGCAAATGGCCATGATAGTGAGGCGAGTCAAGCGTTTCATGAATAAGACGGGGAGAAAGTTTGTTGGTGGTAGGCCCGGATTCGACAAGTCTAAAGTGAGGTGCTATAACTGTCAACAGTATGGGCACTTTGCTAAAGAATGCAGAAACGAGAGAGTTGAACGGGGTCAAGGCCGGTCTGCACAGCCTACTGGGATTAGTAAAGAAGTCAATGCCATGTTGTCTAGAGAAGCCGGTGAATACAACTGGAACCTGCATGCGAATGAAACTGGTGAGCAGGCGAATATGGCTAAGGTAGAAAATGAAGATTGTGAGAAGATGACTGGAGAGGAGAAAGCTACTGGTAAGGAGAAAGCTTTCATGGCAGATAACAATGGTCAACCCTCCGAGGTAAGTTCTAAACCTGTTTGTACAAAATGTGAGAATTTGTCTGAGCAACTTGCTACCATAACTGATCAGTATGTTCGTTTAGATGCTGAATTTAAAACACTTAAAGAAGATCATCATTTTACTAAGGCAAGAGAAAACAGTTACAAAGTTAAAATAAAAGCATGTGAAAAAGATGTCAAAAGCTTAAAAACTAAACTTGCTGAAAAAATTGATGTAATTGACCTAAGTTATGAGGTTTTAGAAGAAAAGACTAAACTTATTGCTGAACGAGAAAAGCAGATTGCTGACCACCAGGTGAAAGTGGTGGAACTGAACCGAAAACTCGAGCAGTTCCGAAATTCCTCAGCTATTCTAGATCACCTCGTTAGTGATCAAGGTACCTCTGCAAAGAGGGGAGGAATTGGTTATCACGAGGTGCCACCACCTTATAACCACAACTACACTTTCAACCCTAGTATTCAGAAATCTGTGGATTTTGAAGTTCCTCAGACAGTTCCAATCAAGGTTACATGTAAAGAACCAACTGTTAGTAATGGCGAAACGAGTTCGCCTGTTTCTAGTGTAAATATTTCTGTTACGAGTCCAGTCTCATCGGATTCGGATAAGTTGTCCGAATCAGGTAAGACGAAAGAGAAGGTGGTGTTACCCACTGGTGGAGATAAAAATAAATCTTCTAAAAGGAGTACTCCACTCAACCCGTATGTCCCACCTTATGTGAGACGAACGGCTGGTAACACTGCCTCTACATCCAAACCAACATTTGAAAAGAAAATGGAGAGTAGGTGTTGCTTTAGATGTAGTAAATTAGGACATCTTGTTGCAGATTGCCCTCTGACGCCGAGATACAGAGGTGTGAGGCCAAATAAAACTGAGAATAAGCATCAGTTTGATACTGCTAAAAATGAAAACTTTTCAAAATGCCAAAATGTAACTAATTCAAGTTTTCATAAAAACAAACCTCAGTTTTTCAACCAAACCACAAGATATAACACTTTCAATTCACATAGGTTTGGAAGGCATCACACTCAATCTTCAAGGAGATTTCCTAACAGGACTTACATGAATTATCCTGATGCTAACTTTGGAAAGCCAGGGTACGGGACGTATCGATCCAAGACCAATTAGTCTTGGGTCCCAAGATTCTAATTCTCTGTTTTATTGTGCAGGAACAGTTGAACAGGGCTGCCCACAGTCTTTGGATTGTAGATAGCGGCTGTTCCCGGCACATGACGGGCAACAAACACTTGTTGCAAGACTTAAAACCTGTTCAGGGAGCAAGAGTTGTTTTGCTGGTGAAAGCGGAGGAAGAATTACTGGTAGAGATACAGTGTCAAATGGAAGGATGACACTTGAGAATGTGAACTTTGTGGAGGAATTGAAGCACAATCTGCTGAGTGTGTCGCAGATTTGTGATAAAGATTACACTGTCCATTTCACGAAGAATGAAGCGATCGTGTTGAAGCCTGGTTTCCAGATACCAGACGAGTGGATAGTAATGAAAGCTCCACGTGAAACAAATACATATGTGATGGATATGAGGTCTACTGAAATGGCCACGGGAGAATCTTGTTTAATGACGAAAGCAAGCGAATCAGAATCTGAATTGTGGCACAGGAGAATGGGGCACATTCATCTTCGGAAGATGAACTTCATTGTCAAGAATGGGCTTGTGATGGGCGTTCCCTTAAAAAGTTTTAACTTTGAAGACAAATGTATAGCATGCAAGAAGGGAAAGCAACACAAGAAATCCCATCTCACCAAGAAGGTCAACTCTATTGCCGGTACTCTAGAACTACTTCACATGGATCTCTTCGGTCCCGTGAATGTAAAAAGTCTAGGAGGTACTTCTTACTGCTTGGTGATCACTGATGACTACTCGCGATATTCGTGGGTATATTTTCTGAAATCGAAAGATGAGACGGCTCAAATGGTGAAGAATCTAATTACAAAAGTTGAGAACGTCATGAGTAAATCAGTTAAATACATCAGAAGTGACAATGGAACAGAGTTCAAGAACTTTGAAATGGAAATCTTCTGTCTTCAGAAAGGAATTGAACATCAATACAGCGCTCCGTATACTCCGCAACAGAATGGAGTGGCTGAAAGGAAGAACCGAACTTTAATTGAAGGAGCCATAACTATGCTGGCAGATTCAAAACTTCCTGTGATATTCTGGGTTGAAGCAGTTGCTACAGCCTGCTATGTTCTGAATAGGGTGTTAACCGTTAAGAGACTTGGAAAAACATGTTACGAGCTTATGCATGGAAGGAAGCCCAACTTGAGCGGTCTTGAACCATTCGGGTCTCCTTGTTCGATTTTGAAGACTAATTTGAAATTTGGTGAAGTAGCCGATGAAGGAATCTTAGTCGGTTATGTTGTTGGGACTCCCAACAGACGGGTCTTCAATACGTCGACTTGCAAGGTGGAGGTGGTGTGTAACACCGACATTACTAGTTACCAATCGCCAAAACCAAGCAATGGACCTGCTGAGCTTTTCGACTATGTTAAGCTGTTTAAGTCATTTAACATCCCTAATTTGGAAATTTCTGAAGAAGAAGAAAGAATTGCGTCGAAGATGATACTTGATGAGGAAGAGAATCTATTGCATCGACAGCTTATTGAGAAAAGTCAACCTTCCACATCAAACACTATTGATACCCCTGCTGCCTTACCTGAAGATGAGTTTATCAATCCATTTCACTCTCAGCCAGAAACAACCATTGATGAGATCTCTTCAAATTTGGAAGATAATTTGCATGTCGGTGCTGTTCCGACCACGAGAATTCACAAAGATCACCCATTGGAGAATATTATAGGTGATGTGTCCTCCAGTGTACAAACCAGAAGTAGCTTGAATGAGCACACCTGTGTTTATACAAGCATTAAAGAAACGGGTATAATGAACAAATGTTTGTACTCCTGCTTTATTAGCCAGATTGAACCGAAAAATTATCAAATGGCTCTTAAGGACAGCTCGTGGGTCGAGGCCATGCAAGAAGAGTTGGCTCAATTCGAGAAGATGGAAGTCTGGACTTTGGTTGAAAAACCAAGGAATGTGCATGCTATAGGCACAAAACGGGTGTTTAAGTGCAAGAGGGATGAAAAGGGGATTATCATTAGAAACAAGGCAAGGCTGGTTGTTAAAGGGTTTAATCAGCAAGAGGGTATTGATTACAATGAGGTGTTCGCTCCTGTCGCCCGGTTGGAAGCGATAAGATTGTTTTTGGCGTTTGCTGCATGTAAGAGAATGAAGGTGTTTCAGCTAGATGTGAAGAGTGCGTTTTTAAATGGGAAAGTTGATGAGATTGTGTATGTTGAGCAACCTCCGGGTTTTCCTGACCCAGACTTCCCAGATCACGTATACAAGTTGAGCAAGGCGCTGTATGGATTACATCAGGCACCTCGTGCCTGGTATTCAACGTTATCGGACTACTTGCTCGAGAATGGTTTTGAAAGGGGTTTAATTGACAGCACACTGTTCGTGAAGAGAGAAGGAAGCGACTTCCTACTAGTTCAAGTCTACGTGGATGACATCATATTTGCTGCATCAAGAGTCTCCATGTGTCAAGATTTTGAGGATGTCATGAAGAAAAGGTTCGAAATGAGTGCTATGGGTGAACTAACTTTCTTTCTAGGATTGCAGGTTGATCAGAAGAAGGACGGGATGTTCATTCATCAGACGAAGTACGTTCATGATGTGCTCAAGCGATTCAAGATGGAGGACAGTTCTCCATATGACACTCCAATCTGCGTCAATCACAAATTGGGCGCTGAATCAGATGGTGACGCAGATGTGGACCCAACTCTGTATCGGGCGATAATAGGTTCATTAATGTATTTAACTGCTTCTAGGCCTGATATAATGTTTGCTGTTTGTCTTTGTGCACGTTTTCAGGCAAATCCGAAAGAATCTCATTTGAAAGGTGCAAAGAGGATACTACGGTATCTCAAGGGCAAGCCGAAGCTAGGGTTGTGGTACCCGAAGGGAGGAGATGTGGAACTGGTTGCTTATACTGATTCTGATTATGGAGGGTGCAATCAGAGTCGGAAGTCGACAACAGGAGGATGTCAGTTTCTCGGTGGAAGATTAGTTTCCTGGCAGTGCAAGAAACAGACGTCAGTTGCAATCTCAACATGTGAAGCTGAATATATGGCAGCATCCAACTGCTGTTCACAGGTTTTGTGGATTCAGCAACAATTGCGCGACTATGGTCTGAATTTCTTACTCACTCCTATTTTAATTGATAACACTGCAGCCATCTCAGTAATTAACAATCCCGTGAAACATAGTAAAACCAAACATATTGACATTCGTCACCATTTCATACGGGATTGTGCTGAGAAGAAACTGATTAAGATCGAAAAAGTCGATACGCTCGAGAATTTCGCTGATTTATTTACAAAAGCGTTTGATAAATCCAGATTTCAAAACCTAATTGAGCTAAACGGGATGATCAATCCCGAGTAACCATGCTTTTCTTTTGTGTCTTAAAAAAAAAAAAAAAACGTCACTAATCGCTTAAAATTATGTCGGTTATCTCAGTTGGAAGGACATGTCTTAGGATATGTTTTGGTCCTCATCTTCTACTTGTAGATTTTGAGGATAGCCATTAACCAGATGACTGAAAGTGACCGGGGCGATTTATGATGTGTTTTCTTTCTGTCGCTGAAAATTAGTCGGTCATACATAGTTAGAAGGACACATACTTGTATGTGGTCGGTCCAGTTGATCCAGTGGATCTTCAGGATTGCCGTTTACCTGAAGACTTTGACGTGATCGGTGTGACTGAAGTAAAATTTTTTTTTGGGAAATGAAATTACTTTTCAAGTCTATTACTTCGTATGAAGTAAATGTGCTATGTTTAACAGAAAGTTGATCCAACCTTGGAAAATGATATATATACTGATTGTGTGTGCTTAACTAGTGAAGTTATTAGGCTTAAAAGACTTTAGGACAGTCATTGTATGTCATGGTAAATTTTTTTGGTGCGTAAAAGTGTATGTGATATTAACTTAAATTACTCGATTTAACGTGGAAACTCCTTAAGAGTTTTGAATGTCTTCATGCATTTCTTTCCGAATGATAGGCAGAAAAGCGACTACCCAGTCATACACGAGCCCGTAAGTGTTCTGATTCCCGTGAAGAAAGCATTTCAAGACACTGCAGTGATCCAGATTCGGGACTTGCAGTGGTTTAGTACTCCGAAGTCTATAAGTATGTGTGGATAAAAAAAAAAAAAAAAAAAAAAAAAATTTTTAAGTACTTATGAGTTATTGTAACAATCAATACTTCTCAATTCTGGAGTAAGAAGAGAACGGGAAGCAGACAACGAGTATCTACAAGTTAATCAGACACTATGGGTCGAAGTCAATTCGGGGTGACTTGGGTATAGCCAAATACGCTTTGAGAATAGATAGAAGGCTTCATTATCTCTGAGTAGTTGCCCACTTAAATTTTGAGCTAAATTGAACCTTAATCCGTATCACAGAAACGATGAAAACCATTTAAGTTATTTACCTGCTTACAACCTGTCTCTATATGTCATAATACAGCTAAACACGGATCTATGTGACAGTCACGTAGTTAGTATGATTCCTGTTAGGATCTTTTCTAAAACATAGCTGTCCCTACCAAGACTGAAATTTGATCCCTTATTCGTTAAATTTTTATAAGTTTTTCTATTTTTGTAGTAGTATTATTTTATAACTGGTTACTTAGACATGATCATTTTTGTTTAACTCTTTTTGGAAGTTTCAAATGTTAATTGCAAAATGTTCAAACTTAAAGGGTTGATTCTGAAAATATAGGCGAAGTTTTTGAATCAGGCGAACTTGTGCTTAACTTCGCCTAGGCGAAGTTATCCTTAACTTCGCCTGAACTACACTGACCCTATATAAGGTTTTTCAAACAGTAAAAATCATTAGTTTCTACATTATCAGCGAACTTGAGCTCCGTTTTTTCCGGCGAACTTGAGATTTTCCGGCGAACTTGATTTCTTTTCGATTTCGATCTTTGCTTCTAGTTTCTATTATCATTGAGGGTATGTGTTGTCGATATCTCTCACAAACTTGTTGGTTCTTGATCGTTTTTACCCGGTTCGATACCTCGGGTCGTTGGACCTTCAAAACCGAAATCTTAAAAACTTGTGTTAACGTGTGCATGGACATCCTCTTCAACTTCACATCCTTAATATCATGTGTATTGATGTCCTTGATCGTCGAACTTAGCCGAAAACACCGGATTTCCGGTGTTGGAATCCTAACAGTCGCCGATTAAGTTCAGGCGAAGTTAGGGTTTAGGTGAAGTTATCCACAACTTCGCCTGGGGTTTAATTTCGCCTAAGGCGAAGTTATCCACAACTTCGCCTGAAGCTTAATTTCGCCTAACACTTATCTTCACCTGAGGCGATGTTGTGATAAGGCGAAGTTAACTTCAACTTCGCCTAAACCAATTTGTTTAACAGTTATTTAGACGAACTTACAGATGAAGCGAAGTTGTTCCCAACTTCGCCTCACCTTTAAGTTCGCCTATACAGTTTTAATCACAACTTCGCTCATGGTATAACGCGAACTTGTGAGTTGCTTAACAGTTATCTAACTTGGTTCGTTTAGTGCAGATATGGCTGCTGTTGGCGGTGCTGGTGGTGATGACGGTGATGATCAAAGACAGTTCTTTCCAGCGCATAACCAGTACATCATGTTAGACCCAGACGCAACTGGCGTGGAGGACTACAGGGAAATAATCTCATTTCTCCTGCGCTCAAGGATCTTCCATGCAATCACGAATACCTTGCCTATTTCACTACCTAACATTGAAGACTTTTGGCGGTCGGTAGAGTATGATTGCCGGGTTGAGCCCCCGGTGATGCGAGCAACCGTAAATGGTCATGTTGTGCAGTTCTCTTCAGAAGATATACGGTTGGCTTTGCAGTTTGGAGAAGAAACGAGGGATGACCCAACAGAGTTCGTCGCTCCTTTTCGTGATGGGGCATATCTCAGGATGGGTTATTCAGGTCCGTTGGGGGACACGCAGAGGAGAAAAGGATTTTTGTTAGATCAGTGGCGCTTACTAATGCACGTCTTGATCGTGTGCATGTCTGGGAGGAAGGCAGGAACTGATGGAATGGGTGCGACGATGCAGTCTGCCATGACTGCCCTGACTTACAACAGAAGATATTCATTTAGTCAGCTGATATTTTACGAGATTGATCGTCAGAGGAGGGCTGTGGCGCGTGAGCGATTTATTATGTATCCTCGATTCTTACAAATGATTCTCAATCATGTGGCTCCGTTGCTACCTCAGAGACGCCCTATTAGATACGTTGAATGTGTGACGAAGCGAATCTTTGCTCAGTGTCGCACTTCTAGCGCACGAAGCAAGCCTGAGCTGCGTCCCAGGCATACTCCACTGTTCGGGTATCTTGTCAACCCGGAGTATGTTCCTGCTGGTGGGGACGAGTTCAGAGACCCAAGACCACAACAGGCGGCAGCACCTCATGCTGTATCAGCTGCGCCTGCTGTGCCTACTGCTGAAGACGTCGACCTTGATGCTGCTTTTAGCGGCCAAGGAATGTTTGATATGGATGTCTCGGGTTCTCAGGCCATGGATGTTACTAGAGCAGTTACTTCGGTAGCTGACTCCGATCTTGATGAGACATTTGCTGAAGCTAGACGATTGATGGTGTCTAGGGAGAGAACGATTGGGAAGAGGATGAGAACGGTTGACGACGATGACGAGGAAGATGATGAAGAAGAAGCAGTTCAGCTAGTGCTCAGACGTTCAAGAAGAGAACGGACAGGTATGGGTTCGGGAGCTGGAGAAACTTCAAGGCTGGTACGTTTTGCTCCACCTGCCTTGTCTGGTATGTCTCTTATTCCTTCTACAGCACAGGTTACTGCCGTCCAGACGTCGACTCCAACAATTGTGTCTCTACCACCTCAATCGCTTACTCCATCGGTGGCAGTAGCACGATTTGTTGAGTCTACAGTCACTACTACTGCAGGGTTACCAAGTGTACCACCTGCGGTCACTTCTGCTGCTGATGTCCCGCCAACGCCAACGCCTACTTCAGACTCCGAAAGGATAGCTTCACTAGAGCGGATCGTAGCTGAGCAGTCCAAGACTATTCAAAGCTTAGTGGAAGCAAACCAACTACAGGCCTCCCTCCTGGTCGAGCATGGGAAGATCATAGACGCTATGAAAGCGTTCTTGGCATCTCAGGGGGAGATGAGCTGTAGGGAGATGAGTTGAGGACAAAACGGAGAGAAGATCATGACGATGATCCCAATGCACCGGAAGGTGCAGGTGGTGAGCTGCCAAGAACTTCTATAGCTCTTGGTACTTCCACAGCTGAGGGGGAGTCTACAAGCGCAGCTGGTGAAGATGATGATGTTGATGATGTAATCGACGCGTTGAAAGAGCTAGATGATGATGATGATTTTATGCTTGAAGAAGATGTGCTGCCGAGTGATGAGATTGAGAAGATCGGTGAGCAAATTATTGTTGAAAATGTGATAGAAGAAGGGGAGATAGTAGATGAAGATATTGAACACGAGATTCCAGAGGTTGAGATGCCCGATATGGGTGATGAGACAGTTGTGGAAGGTACTGAATGGGAAGAGCAGCCGAATTGGAAGGAAGGTTGTGCTCAATGGTTCGTAAAGACGAAGAAACCGGCGGTCCCTAAAATGTTCAAAAAGAGTTATAATATTAAGGGATACGCTGAAGCAAAGAAAGGTATTATCTGCTGGATATATGATGAGCAGCTGCGGCTCTTCGTGATCAAAAGATATGACGGGATTCAGTACTTCAGGAGAACTTTGAGATCATTAAACACACTGCCTGAATGTGAGGTTAAAGACTTAGCCAGATTGGGGTTGATAAATCGAAGTGACAATAACATGGCTAGAGTCATCGGAAAGATCGTATGGAAAGAGAGCATTAAGGAGAAGAAGTTTGAGCTGCTGAAACCACAAAAGGGGAAACTTGTCGAAGACAAGGATAGAGGTTTGAGAGCTGATGGAAAGCCTTGGATGGTTATGAAGTATAAACCGATCCGGTGCCTTAAAGAAGTACCGATGAAGCTTATGCCCAAGGACGTGCTCAAAGACCTGAAATGGTGGTTCGTGGATTGTGAAACAGCGGAGGCGGTAATGGAAGATGAGGATGAACAAGAAGTGCTTAGGGTTTACGACCCGATGCATCTTGTTAATCTATCGCAAGCTGATCTGAAGATGCTCAACGAAAAGAAGATCTTCTACATTCCTGCTTGGAAGGATCAAGCAAGGAAATATCAAAGGGTGGT
Organism: Bidens hawaiensis; assembly: GCF_021521415.1. Classification (NCBI taxonomy): domain Eukaryota; kingdom Viridiplantae; phylum Streptophyta; class Magnoliopsida; order Asterales; family Asteraceae; genus Bidens; species Bidens hawaiensis. The sequence continues at coordinate 2,977 of NW_027500689.1, read as the reverse complement.
GTCGGTATGTGTTAGAGAAGGAGCGCACGCGTAAAGATACAAGATTACAAGACTCAAGCTTTGAAGATCAAGATATGAAGCTACTGCCAAGGGGGAGTCTGTTGGTACATGTATGTCAGTAGTTCATAGTCTAACGTTTGTAATCGAGTCTGTAATGTAATTATGTTTTTGATTATGTTTATGTTTATGTAACGAGCGAAGTTGTCAACAAGTTCGCTTAGGCGAACTTGTTGAACAAGCGAAGTTGTTAACAAGTTCGCTCCGGCGAACTTGTTGAACAAGCGAAGTTATGGACAACTTCACCTGAGGCGAAGTTGTCGTGTTTATAAATACTGTTCACCGTAACAGTTGAAAAGAGTTCGCGAGTTTGGTTAGGTTTCGTTTCAGTGAGAGTTACGTGTTTACAAGTCAGAGTCTGTAATAGTGACCTCGTGTCACGTGTTCGGGTTATCAATATAACGTGTTTCGGTTATTGCTCGTGTGTTTGTTTTATACGTATTCTACGCTCGTATCTACCTACGCAGGGATTCCGCACCTGCGCAGATAGCGACATCCCGTGTACGATCCGTCCAGGAACCTACACTTGGTTATTCATTTTGGTTTATAAAAACTGAGGTCCAAGCAGCTGCAAGATGATTTTCCAGAAAACCTTCAAATCCTAAGGTAAGGAGCTTAAATAAGTAGCTTTTGTACTTGTTTAACCTTGTTTAATACCATAAAAACATGTCTTGGTTACTAAAAATCATTCCTAACCGTGTAAAAATCCTAAAAATGGTCCATAAACATGTTTTGATCATACACATGGTAAGGAACCTGTTTTGATAGTTTTTTTGGCCATAAAAACGGATTAAAGGGTTGAAACGGCGTTTTCACGGTTCAAAAGTTCGTTTTTGTGCACTAGCCGAAACCCTAAGTTAAGGGCTGTTATGTTGATGAAAAATTGCTTGGTTTGTGATATAGGACTCGTACCTAGCTTGCTTAGAAGCAAAAGAACCTAAAAACTTGATTAAAAAGTCGGAAACGAGCCAAACCCGCTAAGGTAATGCCGAAACACTCGCTTATGGGCTATTTAGGTTACGGTTGTGATGTGCATATTGTTAGGACTTGAAATTTTGCAGGGACATCAGGGACCATGTCAATAAGTCCCTGTTTAAATTTGGTAATTTTTCGACCGTCCGAGAATATTTGGCGAATTTATTACCGAATTGGGACGATTATTTGGGAAAAATAGCTAAAATACTTCAAAAATTATGAAAATTTTATGGGAACTCAGATTTGATCACATATGAATTTTGGGATCATTTGGAGAAGTTTAAAGGTGTTTTGTTTATATGCGTTCGTGTGAATTTTCAAACCGAATTTGGGCCGAAAAGAAAATTGCACGAACGTTTTACATTCTGGAATTGATACAGGTTTATTTGGGACATGATTTGAGCATTCAAGAATTTTGTGGAATTTTTGGAAATTGTTTGGGGTAAACGGACGATTTTCAGGCGAAATATAGCTGATAAAATGAATTTTTATAAATTAATAAATAAGTAAATAAATTCCAGAAATATTTTTATAAAAATCTACATATTTTAATTGATAAGTGGTTAAATTTTCATAATTTAATGATTAAAGGTTAATTAGTTATGCTAATTTGAATATTAAACAAATTCAATTTTTACAAAAACCAGCAAGTTTGCGACTAACGAACCTGCGGGAATATCAAAACACCAAGAGTGATTAAAAATCATATTTTTGGACTAATTAAATGAAAATGAACTTTTTAATGAGAAACCTGGACAATCCGGGTGGATTGTGTGCGTTTCTTCTCAAATCAAACTGAATAAACGGAAACGGGCCCCGTGGCTATCCGGGACCCCAGTATGTGATCCTTCTTTATAACTTAATCATTTTATTAACCAATACATTTACCCAAGCTTATTTTCCCATAACTATTTTCTGAACGCGTAAACGAACAACTTGGCTCAGCTGGGAAAACGGGAATCTGAGCCAAGTTCAGTTCTAAGTATTAGACATTGAACAACATCACAACCTAAGCCTATTGCCACTTTCTGGGCGTTCCAGCTACACCCAGATTAGTTATACAACCCAGATTAGTATTGAGATTATAATAATATTAAAATATTAATATTATTATAATAATGATTATAGGAACTACTAATAGCGGACCGAACAAACCACGAGCTGATACAGTACTGAATATCTACTAAACCGTGAGTTTCATGACCCCACTCTTTAAACTGTTTTACGGACTTTTGGGGTGAAAAACATGTTTGATTACATAAACATACCTGAAACATGTATTGATGCGAATTATCTAAGTGCTAACACACGAAAGTCCCCACGATCACAGTGATTAACTTCGAGCCGGTGGCTTGTGAATAGTACTATTGGTTTGACAAACCCAAACGGAATCGACCTGGTTGCCGTGTCACATAGCGCCGTTTGCACATGACCATATTTATACAAACAGGCTATGTAGTGTTAGACATAGCTACCGGGGCATGTTGTGGGCGGAAAGGGGCCACAGTGGTTGATGGAGCTTGGGAAATGGATGCACGCAGCACATACAGTCAAGGCTTCACTGTAGCTTAGCATAATTACATCATTTACATACATACATACTTATTTCATGATTACAAGTGTTGACTTGTGAATACTCATTACTGCTTTCTTGAAACTCGTGAAACTCGCCAACTCTAGTAGTTAACCCGTTTTAAACTGTTTTTCTGGTGTACCTAAATTGGAATGATTTGGTGACTTGTTACTTGCCTGAGGCGTGTGGTTGATGCTACGTGAATAGAAGCAAGGGCGATAGTAGTTAGAATGTCTAGTTAACGAACTAGTTTTGTTTGTGTCGCCTAGACTGTAAAACAATGATAGAACGAAGAAATGTAATATATTGTAAATTAGTTTGTAATGTTTCTTCATAAACAATGTGTTGATATCAGAGGTATCTGTTACATTC
>NW_027500688.1:0-72554 GCF_021521415.1 Bidens hawaiensis | reverse complement strand
CATGGATTGAAAGGAACTCTCTTCATTAATATTCCATCTCGGGCGGTAAACGTGGTCATCTTCCTGCAAAACACAAGAAAAGTTCTAAGTCATAAAACATAATGCTCTAAGTCATAAAACATGCTTATATGGAGGTACGCGCAGCGGACCAACAAATCAATACATACCTGCGGGGATGAAGCAGGAAAGTCAGCGCCAGCCCCACCAGAAGTCTGCGCCGCGGACACTTGCGGCATCGCAGGGCTGGCGCGGTCTCCCAAGGAGTCTTCAGCTTGAACCCCCTCGTCCTCCTCATCTTCTTCAACAGGCCTCTTCTCCTGCGACCTGGAAGGCTCCAAACCAGCCTCGCGGGGAGGGCTGCGTGCAGGAGGAGGCGAGGGAGGTCTCGACGCCGACAGTTCGGCGCGCAATACGGTTTCCTGCTCCTTGGTAATCCCAATAAGGGGAGACTCAGGACTAGCAGGAGCAGGAGCAGGACCAGAACCAGCGGCGCCGGCAGCGGCGCCAGGAGTATCACCAGCAACTGTTACGCCAGCTACAACTCCTATGAACAAATCAACAAGGAAAAATGGTTTATGACTGAATCCAAAAGAAAAATAAAGAAGACAAGTGTGCAAAACATACCTTGGCGCAATTCTGTTCGCAGCGGCGAACATCGCCATAAAATTCATTCTACCCTTCTCAGAGGGTAGAACAGGGGACTCCGAAGCAGCCCCCGGCGCAGCCTCAGCACCTTGTGGCGCCTGTGGCTCATCTCCTACCGTCCCCGGTTCTGCAAACATTCAAAGGAGGAAAGGTTTAATAACAATTCAGCCAGATGAAGATAAGCAAAGTATACCTGTTGCAGGCGCGGCACTGCTTCTCTCTTCAGCCGCGCGAACGGAGGAGGCGACGCCCCCATACCTCAAGTGGACAGGAGGCCTGCCCACTCTCACAGGCAACGAAGCTAAAGAAACCTTGGTGGTAAACACCTGGGTTTCCTTTGGTCCCTTCGTTTGAGCATGGGGATGAGCGACAGGGGTGTCATCTTTCCTCTGTTTCTTACTGGCCCCTGCGCCAGCTTTCCCCTTAGCTCTGCGCTTTAGTAGGGGCGCCTCCTCTTCCTCCTCCTCCTCCTCTTCCGCGAGCTCTAGCTCGTAGTTTTCAAGCGCATCTACAAAAACAAGCAACAGAACTGTTAATAAACTTGGGTATTCTAAAGGAATGAGCAGAAGTGCGAAGGCTTACCAGGCGCGTCACCGTCAAAGTCAAAATCCAGATCCACTGGGATGAACATGTCATCGAAGCGATCCGGGAAACCAACCTCCCCAGCGCCAAGTTCGACGGAGCCGCCCTCCACATGTTCATCATAAGCGGCAAGGATGTAATCCTTGGTGACTGCGCAAAGACAAGTTAAATGATATCAGCAAAAGAACGATGTTCGCGCAAAAAAAAAAAAAAACAAAAAAAAAAAAAAAAAACTTACACAACCCGTCGACTTGGATAACGGGCTCAAGCGCGCTGTCGGCCCAGAGCCTGCTCATGCCGACCCCAACCAGCGCCTCCTCGCAAATTTTCTTCGCGGGGGATGGTTCGGCGGTCAGTTTCTTAACCCATGCGCCAGTTGGGTTCTTGAGGACACCCTCATCCGCAGGCGCAGAAGTGATAGAGCGCATGGTCATACGGATGGGGATCACACCGGCCCTAATGTAAAAAAACCTCTCAGACCAGTCATGAAGGCTCTTGAATGAAACAGTGGAGCACTTCACCTTCTGACTGCGAGGAATAAAAGAGATCCAATTGTCTTGGATCTTGGCCTTATAAAAATACTGAAAGCGCCGAGGAGTGGGTTCCTCGCGCTGGGATTTGCACATGAACTCAAAGTGAGTCACGCGCACGAGTCCAAACGGATGGACTTGGGATATATGAATCCCATAGAACTTCAGCAGTGCACCCACAAACCTTGTCATCGGGAGACGAAGGTTGCAGTGGGTGAAAAAGTGGCTATATAGGGATATATAGCCGGCAGGCGGGTTCGCCGCCGTTTGCCCGGACCTAGGCAACGTGCAGCCAAACAGGGTGGGAAAGCCCTGAGAGGTGATGAGGTTGTCGAGATCTGCCTGCTTCAATTTGCAGGGGATTTCATTCCACCTTTTGGTGGCCTTGGTCCTCCCTACTTCCTCCGATGTGGTCTCAACAACCTTCTTCCCCTTCCCCTTTTGCTTCAATGTCGACATCACCACAGATTTCACACGGCGTCTTCGAGAGGCAACGGAGGTGATTGAAGGGCTAGACGAGTATGAACTATCAGACATACAACTGCAATAGCCGATAATCGAGGATTCGAATCGATGTAAACACTCAAATCAGAATGTGAAAGCAGAAATTTGAATTTTAGCAACAATGAAGATGAAGATAAAAATTTCCTAAGGGCCTGCTTTTATAGGCCCAGGAGAGAGAAATGTGGCAGCTGATCGGATTTCACGCGCCCCCACTCGCAGGGGCAAGCCAACGAAGGCGCGACACGTGTCCCTAACAGCTGTGTGAGGGGACATAAAGATGTAACCGACCTGCCACGGAACAGAGACGCGCCCCCACTCGCAGGTACTAACCAATGCGAGTGCGACACGTGTTCAAGACAGCTGTGTGAGGGGACATGAAAGGCAACTGTAGCACCTCGAGCACACGAAACGTCTGACACGTTTACGGCGCACGTCATCACCAACCAACCACGTGTTTGGACCTTTCGTTTTCAACCAAATGGATAGAACTTCGCGCGACGATGGAAACAACCAAGAAAACGACAAAACCCCCTTTAAAAGGACAATTCAGTGAGTCTAATATCTATCTTACCGCGCTCGCGCAAGATAAGACACACATTAGACTGGGGGGGCTTGAAGAGGTATGTACCCGCCTCAACACCAAGCAAGGCGGGTCAACCCACAAGATAAAGACATTATGAAGGCACAAAGCCAAAACCCAGGCGCATGGCGCATACAAAACATGCTCAGGCATCATATGCTCGCGCATCACATATGCGCGGCGCATCAACGCGCGGCGCATATCACATGCTCTTGCACATCACATATGCTCGCGCATCACATATGCGCGTGGCGCACCAGCGCGCGGCGCATATCACACGCTCGTGCATACCACACCTGCGCATGAAATATCTGCGCGTGAGAATAAAAGAAGACTTCGCGCATCCTCAGGATGGGCGCATATCACACGTGCACATAATCAACCTCGTCCTTATCCAAATCAGGATCAGGGCAACCTTGATTGTGCACGTCAGACAATCTTCCAGAAGGCATCTTTTTAAGGAGTAAGAATATGCTGATGTTGACAGCTGCCAAATGAAAGGTCGACAACTCAGCATGACACATGTGCTACCACATGATTACAACCAACGAGAAAGCGCCAGGTGTCCCAGAGGACACGTGGCGCAGTGCGATTGGAGGAGGCCAACGAGGCTGAGCCCAACCAGTGGAAACCCTAGCACTATAAATACAGCATCAACTCCACTTTGATGAGACATTCACACTCAATCATTGACAGTTACAAACAGTGATATCACATTCAATCATATTGAATTATATTCACTCACAGTCAGTTACAGAAAACATACAGTCACACAATCAAGAGTATTCAGCGATTCAGCAATACTCTTGAGATTCACTGACTGACACATTATTATCTTCTCCACAAAGATACTGATTCTCACGCCGGAGGGTTACCCCAAAGAGGACCCCTCTGTCCCTTTCTGAGGGGTAAGTAACGGCGCTGTTCATTTTGTAGGTGGAAGAACACGGATCCAGAAGAACCATCGGTGAAACAGTTTAATCATACCCGAGGAAAGTAGATCTGCTACTAGTGAGTAGATCCACGTTTCTTCACTTAATAATTTTAAAACTTTTATACCTATTTTCTATTTAGATTATTTTAGTATGTTGCTTTAAAAGATGCTTTACCTAAAATTCATGTGGCAGTGGCGTGATTGAAAAGATATTGTTTTTTCAATCATTCACGTCCGTGAATTATTTACGAGATAATCCTTTACCTCTTTTCATTTTCTTATTTATTATGATTGCAATAATACTTATATGGCCACCCATGCCCGAGTGTGTGTGAATAAATACACCAACCAAACAAATCTGCGACTTATAAAGAAGGATAATATTTTGTATGTCATATGCTATATCTTTCTTGATTATATCCAGATTTGTTGAAAACTATGTTTCTAACTTTCTAATTCCATAGCAATTAAGTAATCCGGCAAGCATCAATTTCCCATTTTATACCATTACAAGCCAAAGTAAATCATAAATAGTTTTCAATATACAAACAAAACAACATGTCGAAACAGGCATCTCCGATCATCCGAGTTAGAACACGAACGGTGTAGGAGAAAAAGCAGGAATCGCCACCGTCTGAGTAAATTTCCTGTATATTTGTAACACAATAATAATTCATATGACATGTTAAATATATCCGTAACAATTAGGATTTAAAACGACCACACTACAAGAATATTGTTTCCGAAATAAATAAAAAAGTATATACAGAATTTCAGATATGTATAAACATATAGAGTTAATAAAAAAAGCATACAAAATACTTTAAATACATAATTTAATTATGTTACAACATGATTTTGGGCCTAACAACATATACACAGCGGTTGACCACCTCAAATGTGTGTTTACTTAAACACATATGAATCTACAAGTTGCTCGTGTGATTAAACAAGTAGGTACAACCTTATCATATTGAGATTTTAAGAAATACACGTGATGCTCACTTATTTTTTTATAATCAGTTTTAGTACTTGTATTGAAAAAAGTTTAAATACAAAGTTCTTATCATACAAACTATAAAAAGGATTCTAGGTCATTAATTTAATTCAATATAAATAGGCAGTGACATAATTGTAATTAGGAAACCTTAATCACACATATTTTTGTTTTCTTTTTCATCACTTTTTTCAAGTTCCGCACTTTTTAAAAACGTTGATAATTTTTATATACAATATTATTGTTTTTAAATAACTTAATAATAAATTCGAACAATTTTTTCTCTTTAATTTAAATACCCTATTTACTTTTTTTTAAATCAATTTTTAAATTTAAAACTAGATGTGTTGTGCGTGATTATTTTTCCTTTATGCATAATTATATTGTTTGATGCAATTATTGTTATTATTTTCTTTGTGTAGTTATGTCTAATTATTTTTCCTCCTTGAACACGTAGTTATCTTTTTTCATACTTGTTTTAGGTTTTATATTTACAATTACGTCACCACGTGTAGTTTGTAGAATGATAAGAAAACATTGTTTGTATGATATGTAGCCTTTACTAAGTATCATAATTAACTTTCTTGAACATATGAAACTAACAAATAATAAGAACTTAATAACAAATTACAATAATATTCTTGATTCAAGAGTTTTACCTGTAATCGCCACTACTATATGAATGAGATCGAGGTCTTCCCGACGATCTGGTTTTGTTCAAACGGTTTCTTTTCCGATCTAACAACACTAACCGATTGATCATGGCTTTGTCGTCGCATATGACCATCCTCGGCAATCGCTGAGAGCTCCGGTTTCCAGTGTTTGGTGAATTTACCATGCCTTACACGTCGGCGAGTAGTCGAGACATCAGAGCAGATGATCTCCGCTGGCGGCGTTATGGCGGTGCCACCGAAGCAGAAACCAAGCTCAGGGAAGAAAAACTTCATTAATATTTGATGTAGTCTCTATTGAATATTATGAAGGTGTGGTTGTATGTATAGGGTTATTAAAGGAAGTGTGTTGCACGGGTGTTATGTGAGCTTTTGATTTAGTGGTGAATTTAAAAGTGAAAAGCTAATGGCTCACTTGATGTATTTATAAAGAAAAATAAATGAAGTGGATGGTAGGGTGTGACATTGATTTGGCTTTTTAGGGTTGTATAATATCAAACCAAGTTTGTGTTTATCTTCTAAAAAAGGAAGATATTATATCTTACTTAGCATAAAATGACTAGGCTAATGCTTTATTTAGTAATAATATAATCCAACCAATTAAGATTCAATATTCAATTCATTTGGAAACCAATGGGAATTAATCTACAGACAAATTAAACAATTATAAATAAGATTGATCCTTAATTCCTACGGAAAATTTACAAAATGTCCTACTTTTAAAGAGAGATTTTAAATATGTCTATTCAAAATTCAAATCCTTTTTTTTTCCTTTACTAACTCTGCTTCTTCAGCTCCACTTTAGAAAATTGAGACGACATGTCTTTTAACTCGCGGCCTCCCCACCATAATAGCTCATAACCCGTCACCTCCCTACCATGTTAGCTCAAAACTCATCATCTCCCCTCCATGTTAGCTCAAAACTTATCGTATCCCCACTGAATTAGCTAAATATTTTATTTTATCTTATTTAGCATGAAGGACTAAACTAATGCTTTTGCAAGTCGTGCAACTGATAAACTAGTAATATAATCCCACCAATCAATATTCACTTTTCTATTCATTTGTAATCCAATGGGAATTAGAGACAAATTAAACAATTAAAAATAAGATTCTTATACCCTTAATATTTATTTATTAAAGGTAGCTCCATTTGTTATGTGTTTATAAAAACCACAAAGCTCGAATCCACATCTAGGAACTTATGCAGTCCACATTAACATTACTCGAATCCACAAAGCTCAAGTTATGTTAAGTTTTTACTATTAACGACACTCAAACAGGTCTCGAACAACTTTTCAATCTAAAGAGAGTAGCTTTTTTGTTTCTCGATTTTTGTCATAAGATATCATTGTCATAAGTCCCTTTTATCAATTTGTCATGACAAGTATTCACCTTTTTAGCAAAGGTTCAACGAATCACATCTATCTTGGAAGTGAGACTTTTTGCGGTTATTTTCCTAAGTGCAATAATGTGAGCATTAATCATATTTCTTATCTACAGTAAGGCACCGTTGTTGAGACGAGGATAGCTTCAGGTTAGGACTTTGGTAAGAACTAAGAAGCTTCGGAGAAATTCTTAAAACTCACTTTTGGATGTAGTAATGGAGTTTAATGTCAAGATTTATATGATGATCATTATATCATCTGTTTTTTTCATTAATTTTTGATGTTTTTGATTACTTACATGATAACTTTCTAAGAGGTCACTTATCCAAATACCGCTTATAATTAACAACTTTAATGATGAGTTACGAGATCTAACGTACGTGTTTGGCTCTATGGTGAGTGATGTTTGGTAAGTCATACACTTTAGTTGGTTACGGTCCAGGGTACCTCGAGCTTGGACTGAGATTACACCAAGCTCTAATACCACTTCAAATCATAAAATCAATATATACTTTATCATTGCTAAAGAAAAGTGTCTCAAAAACTTTGTTACAGTAAATCCATATTGATCACACATTCAAAACATTTATCCAAGCCCTATATTTATATATATAAGCATAACTTGGTAACCTATTACCATACTAATTCTATTACAATTGGGAAACTATATTAACTTGATCGACTTGTCAACTAGGTCATTCCATATTACCAACTTGTGAATACGGTACATAATTATTTGTAGGCCATCTTGAATAACACACGAGTTGTTGTTCTCATTCCATATTGGAACACTCCCATTATAACCATGATATTGTCCACTACCGACTAACCGATGTATTCTTGACAAGGTCATGACTCATGAGAACTTCCCATAGTTAACCATTCTTGTACCACATCACACTCAAGTGTATTATGATGGAATCTGCTGTGCTTGTAACTCCATGATACGATCAGAATGGAAATATATATAGCGTCTCATGGTTCAAATCGCAGAATCTTGCCTCAATCATCATTTATTAAGACCCACCTTTGTCGTACTTGATCACAAGATGTGAGTATATATTAATCAACTCTCTCTAACCTATAGTCCGATGTGAGATTCTTTTAAGATGTTTTATACCAGAAGTCATGGGTATCAACGGACTAAGTCACCTCCAATCAAAAAGCGTGTGGACATGTCATCCTAGGGATGAGCTTAGGACAAAAATTAATAAAAAAACGTATCAATACTCGTACCAAATTTTTCGGTATGGTACGGCTACGGGTATTGGTACGGGTATTTGACAAACAACCTGAATTAGTTCAGGTGTCAATACTTGACAGGTATGTGACGGGTACCAAATTAGTACAGGTACCAAATTGGCTGTCGATTTAATGATAATATAGTATTGAAGAACCCTAATTCGGTCGCCGACTGTAAGTGATTTGTTTGTTGGTTTGAGTCTTGGATGTTATATTATTTAATTTTAAAGAAACGTTTGGTACTTGTTCAATGATAACATGGTTCGAAAATTTATTTTATATATTAAATATGAAAAATCCTAATTAAACTCTTATATACTCCAAACAGGTACAAAACACCAAATGTACCTGTACTTGTATCAAAATTCAATAAAATTGAGTACCAATACCCGTACCGAATAGGCTAAATCGATACGGGTACAAATACGTGTACGGGCATGAGTACATGTATTTGGGATCCCTATGTCATCCTTTTGTTAGGATAAAGAACTAAAAAATATATATAGATAGATATGACATTACTACAAGTAGAGCACTTACCTTTTTTACTTTTAACAGAGATGATTTTGTGATAATAAATTTATAATATGAAAAGCAACATGTGATAGCAAATAAAATTGATATTTCAATTGGCGACAATGTAAACTTTGAAACCAGAATTTAGTTGATCCATCATGGATGGCCACCTGTTTAGATAAATTAAATGCAACTTATAAGGAAAGGCAGTGTCTTGGTCAATGGCCCCGGTGGTCGTGAGTAAGCATGTAAACAAGATTAATATAAACTCCTTTGATCATGACACAGAATTGGTTGGTGGTTGAAGACATTAATTCCGGTTCTTTAATTATAAACTTGGTGCTGCATATTAATTCAAATCCAAAGTTACAAATATATAATTATTAATTTTTTTTAAAAAAAATTGAAGGCCGTAAAAAATGAGGGTCTAAAGCTATAGCTTCATTTCATTGTCTCTAGAGACAGCCCTGTTGCCAACATTCCTAATGCTCCGTCTTACCAGCACGTAAAAGGCTCGTCGGCCTTCTCTATGCTCACACGTGCAAGACTCGTCGGTCTTCCACTCTTCCCCATGTTTTCACCATCTTAACCCATCTAACAGTTTACAACATATAACATGTACAAGGTTCGCAGACCTTCCCAATGCTCTCACTAAACTTCATTCATAACTTTTACATACTCACTAAGTATCATACTTTGTTACTTCATTTCTTTTCACAAATCATTTGTCATCAAACATTACCATACATAATTATTAATTTAATTAACTAATCCTTTCTATAGGTGGCTATAAGCCAAAACCGTTACTTTATTTTATACTTTTAAGCATATAAAAGAGTATGCTGTACAAACCGCCCTAACATGTAACATAAAAAGAGGGTCTAGAAACTCATTTAATGATATAGAAAAAAAAGTACGAGTTTAAGTGACCGCATTGGGATTGTAATCAATATGTCACGGAAGTAGTGGACGTGTACATGCCCTGTTGCAAACTAATTGCTATATTTGTTACCGACTCATTTTGGTATCGAAGGGACCGAAGAAATGACACAATAATACATGGTAACTAGTAAGCTAGTTAAAATTGTTTACAAATATTCGGTATTCTAATAGTGAGCTTTTGGCATGAGAATTTTGATCCTCCCTCCCACCCTCCTATGGACCTAACTATGAGTGGTTATTTTACTTTATCCCATAATGACCCATAATCCCATATATATCTATATTTCGAACAGCATATGCCAAGATTTGTGTTTTATGTGACAACACAAAAGGGTATTATTACCTTAAACCACATAATATCTAGATTCTATTAATAATGTGTGTTTGTGTGTGCTTCTATGGATGCCCTGTTCATGAGGGAAATGCCAAAGCATACCAACCACTTAGGTTCACATGTAAATGGACTGTATTTTCCTCATCACCCAACATTTTTTTTCATAACATGGCCTACTCTTTGTTTTCATATCTAACACCACACCATTCAACCAACTATTACCACCATTCTATTTATTAGAATTCATCCATATTAATAAATGGATAGTCAGATTTTCCTTTAAATGTTATATATAACACGATTATAATTATTTGAGGTCTGCTAGGGATACACCATATAGAAACATTTGACACTATTCCTCCATCTTATCATAGGCTTTATACGAACCGTATGCTGACATTCGCAACGTGTGGAATAATCACTTAAGCTAGTGAACTCACTTAAGCTATATGAACCGTATAACATTACATACGATACGTATGGCATCTGAAAAAGTGAAATCCAAGATTTCAGTATACGGGTCATATACTGAGCATACGAATCATATGCTGAATGGTGTGTGATCAAGCCTAGTTGGTAGGCCTAGATGGTGTATGAGCAGTGGCGAAGCTTGGACATACACGTCGAGGGGGCCGAACTCAATATGTATAAAAAATTCATAAACTAGAGGGGGGGATGCTCATAATTTCGGGCGAAAACGGTAAATTTACACTATGCATAAAAATTTTCAGCCAAAAAAGGATAAATATACACTACCGAGCATAAACACGGAGGGGTCGGCCTCAAAATTTCGGTCGGAAACGGGTAAATTTACACTATGTATACAAATTTTCGGCCGAAAAAGAATAAATTTACCCTACCGAGCCAAAAACAGAGGGGGCCGGGCTCAAATTTCGGTCGAAAACGAGTAAATTTACACTATGTATAAAAATTTTCGGCCAAACAAGGATAAATTTACACCACCGAGCGAAAAAACGGAGAGGGCCGGGGCCACCCCTGACCCCAAGTAAGCTACGCCAATGTGTATGAGTATAATGTGTTTTAATATAATGGCATATCCAACTCTCTCCACATTTCCCTCTATATAGATGTTACTCTAAGGTTATTATGATTCTCTATTCAAAATTAAAAAGGAGTAAAATCCTTTATATGTAGGGTTAAGCCTTCTTTTACCTTAATGTGGCCTGTTATTTTTGGGCCCAAATGTATTGGGTCATGTAAAGTTTGGGATATGTGTGTATGAGAGAGTATCCCCTACAAAAAGCTCTTCCATAGCATAAAACTAAGGAGGAGGTCGTGAGTGTCTTAAAAGAATATTATTTAGATATAACTTATAAATATTTGTAAGTAAAAATAAATTGGTTAAAGTGTTCTTACTAATGTGTTCATACATAGACTCTATTTGTTTAATACATGCATTTTTAAAGGCTTAAATCTATTGACTTTAAAATTATGATGAATCAAGAAAAAACATTGTGATTGAAAACGATGTTAGGAGAGGGCGGTTGCGAAGACCTTCACTGAGGACCATTGCAACTCCAGCACTACAAAATATCTGTTATTTTGTCATTTTCAAGTATTTAAGTCCAAATAGACTATGGAGGATGAATACATAAATGAGCAACGTTGGTATGCATGCATAAATATAAATATATATTTATAATTAATTTCAGATCAAATAAAACGAGTGTTTGTTTTAACTAAAGGTATGAAGTTATTATAAAGCTGATCTCATTATTTCAATAGTTTAAATTGAGACAATAACAAATAACAAGATCATAACTAATAGAAGCTTATAAAATAATAGAAAAGGTAAAAAGTTACAAAGAAAAATAACAATTAAATATATTTTAATCAATTTAATCATACTCCAATAACTTTTATTGTTGTAAAACACTTCGAAGAATTGGTACAATTAATATACGAAATCAAACGATTACTATTACGGATCAATTAACCAACGATTACAAAAGGAGAATACGAAAGTATTACAGTACACAAGAAAAGTAATTGAACGAACTGAAAAACCCTAACCCCCAATTTGTTAGTTAATCAGTTATTAACTAAACAACTCAGAAAGTTTCACTTTTTCCCCCTGAAGAATCATCCATCTAACAAATGAGATATAAACTATCTAATCTCCTGAGAAATGACAACACAGCCTCTGAACATATTGACTTAATCCCTAACAATCTCCACCTTTAAAGTTCAATCATCAATCTTGAAAACCAATTCCCAGTCCATGAACACAATATTCAAACTTGGAACTCGGTAGAGACTTAGTTAGAAAATCAGCAAGATTCTCACTTGTATATACACTTGACACTTCAAGTTCTTTAGAACTTACCACTTCTCTAATGAAGTGTAACCTTACATTTATGTGTTTTGTACGCTCATGAAACACATTATTCTTTGTTAACTGTAAGGCTCCTTGATTGTCACAAAAAATCACACAATTGGACAATTTTACCCCTAATTCAGAAATTAGCCTTTTTAGCCAGAGACCTTCTTTTACTGCCTCAGTTAGAGCCATGTACTCAGCTTCTGTGGTTAACAAGGCCACAACTCTCTGCAACTGAGCTTTCCAACTAACTGTACCACCAAACACTTCAAACACATAACCGGTTATAGACCTACCTTTATCAAGGTCTTTAGCATTATCCGAGTCAACAAAGCCTTCAACAAGACTTTGACTCTCCCCCACCTCTTTCCCAAACAACAAACCATAGTCTTTAGTGCCTTTTAAGTACCTGAGAATCCACTAAACAGCTTCCCAATGGGCGTACATAAGAGTAAGGTTACCAACTTGAAATGTGATGCAATAGGAGTTAACACAACTTTACAGTCTTTATTACTCAGACCATAAGTCTTCAGAATTTTTTCTGTATATTGAGTTTGAGTGAGTTTAAGCTGCTTTAGCTTTCTATCCCTTTTTATTTCCATTCCCAATATCTTTTAGACTTCCCCTAATTCTTTCATTTCAAATTCTAACATCAACAACCTCTTGGTCTCTTCAATAACCACTTTATCTTTACATGCTATAAGCATATCATCTACATATAGCAACAGATAGATAAAATTTCCAGGACTCCATTCTCTATAGTAAACACAACTATCATAAGAACTTCTTAAAAAACCATGAGTAACCATAAACTCATCAAATCTTTTGTACCACTGCCTTGGGGACTGCTTTAGTCCATATAAAGACATTTTCAATAGACACACTTTATCTTTATTCCCCTGTTCAATAAACCCCATTGGTTGTGCCATGTAAATTTTCTCATCCAAATAACCATGTAAAAAGCAGTTTTTACATCCAATTGTTCAAGCTCAAAATCACATGCAACAGTAATTGACAAAATTACCCTTATTGATGTATGCTTAACAACTGGTGAGAAAATTTCATTATAATCAATACCTGCCCTTTGAGTGAAACCTTTGGCAACTAACCTTGCTTTGAATCTTGGACCTTCATCGCCTGGCATTCCATCTTTGACCTTATATATCCA
This sequence comes from Bidens hawaiensis, assembly GCF_021521415.1. NCBI lineage: Eukaryota > Viridiplantae > Streptophyta > Magnoliopsida > Asterales > Asteraceae > Bidens > Bidens hawaiensis. The sequence continues at coordinate 59,180 of NW_027500688.1, read as the reverse complement.
TTTACAAGCAACTAGTTTTTGATCCTTGGGCTTATCTACTAGCTCCCAAGTCTGATTCTTGTCCAATGAAGCCATTTCTTCTTCCATAGCCTTACACCACTTATCTCTATCTTTGGAATTCATTGCTTCATTATAGGTTAAAGGTTCATACAAGCTTTCATGCTCTGGTACAGTGAAAGCTACTGTATAGATATCTTCACCACTTCTAAACCTGATAGGTTTCACTATCTCTCTCCTTGGTCTATCTCTTGCCAGATTATACCCTGATGAAGATGCATCAGAAGTTTCCTCATTTACTCCTGTTTCTTTATCATCATTATTGTCCACATTAGGCTCCACCGCAACTTCCATACCCTTATGAACCACACTATTTCTCAATTCACAACTTGTATAAAGATTTATCACATCTTTATACAACACACTTTCATTAAACTCAACACTTCTGCTAACAATAACCTTGGGACTAACATTCCCTAGCCTCCACAACCTATAGCCTTTAACTCCATCAGGGTACCCCAAAAATATGCATTTTTGTGTCCTCGGATCCAACTTGTCCTGGCTTATGTGAGAATATGCCAAAGATCCAACTAATCTTAAATGACTACAATCAGGCTTTTCTCCTGTCCACACTTCTATAGGTGTTTTCATTTCAATCACCCTTGAAGGTGATATGTTAATGAGGTATGCTGCAGTATTGACTAATTCTCCCCAAAAACACTTTGGCATTCCAGCATTCAATCTCATACACCTTAGTCCTTCTAATAAAGTTCTATTCATTCTTTTTGCCAATCTATTTTGTTGGGGTGTACCTGGTATTGTTAAGTGCCTACCAATACCATTTTCTTTACAAAATTGATCAAACTCATTATTACGAAACTCCAGACCATTATCAGTTCTTAATCTATTGATTTTCCTTTCAGTTTGGTTTTCTACCAAAATCTTCCATTCTTTGAACTTTAGAAAAGCATCACTCTTATGTTTTAAAAAATACACCCACACTCTTCTTGAAAAGTCATCAATAATGGATAAGAAATACCTAGCACACCCTAAGGTTTCTACCTTATCAGGACCCCATAGATCTGAATGAAGATAATCTAAAATCCCTTTAATGACATGTTTCCCTATTCCAAACCGAACTCTTCTTTTCTTACCAAGAACACATGTTTCACAAAAACCTTCATCATTCATTTTGAACTCACCAATAATCTGTTGCTTCCTAAGCTCTACAAGATCATGTTCACTTAAGTGCCCAAATCTTTTATGCCATAATAATGCACTATCAATCTTAGAGACTACAACTAATGCAGTCCCTTGAACAACTTTCCCATCTAATACATAGGTATTATTTCCCTTCCTGGTCCCTGTCAGAATTACCAAACTACCCTTAATCACTTTGGCTTTGCCATATTTAAGACTTATTTGATAACCTGATTTTTCAAAGGTTCCTAAGGACATTAGACTCCATGTAAGGCTAGGAATGTACCTTACATCACACACATCTAACTCACTTCCATTGTTCATTTTAAAAGAAATAGAACCAATACCAGCTATCTTGCACGATCTATCATCTCCAAGTTTGACCTCTCCAAGATTCTCACATCTAAGATCTTTAAAAAAGGACTTGACTGGTGTCATATGAAAAGAACACCTAGAATTAAGAATCCATCCTTCTTTATCATTACTACTTGAGACATTCATAAAATCTGCACTTTCATATCCATCAGATGCCCCATCTTTTGCATTCTGATATTTAGAACAGCTTGTATCTACACCTTTCTTTTTCTTTAACTCTGGACAATCTATTTTTAGATGTTTCTCAGAATTGCACACATAACATTTTCTTTTATCCTTAGACTTAGATCTTGTACCTTTTGATTTAGAAAAATTTCTTTGATCAGCTCTTCCTCTTACCATTAACCCATCTCCACCTTCTTCCTTAGGATCACTTCTTTTCTTTAATTCTTTTGAATTTAAAGCGGCTAACACCTCCACCATAGTTAGAGTTTCCCGAGCATACATCATAGTATCCACAACATTCTCAAACGAAGGAGGAGGTGAGGATAAGAAAATGATTGCCTGATCTTCATATTCTAATTCGACCTCTATATATTCAAGATCCAACACTAACTTGTTAAACTCATCTGTATGTTCTTCTAGTGACTTTCCAGACCCCATTTGAAAATTATACAACCTCTTCTTTAGATATAATCGATTTGCTAGTGACTTGGTCATATACAGAGTTTCAAGTTTTGACCAAATTCCGGCCGCCGTCAACTCTTTGGAAACCTCCTGAGAACACGATCACCTAGACTCAAAATAATCGCACTATGTGCCTTTTCTATAATATCCTTCTTTTCTTTGTCTGACAACCCTTCCGGCATGTTAGGCTCACCCAATAATGCGCCAGAGATCCCCTGATGAACGAGCAAGGCTCTCATTTTCACTCTCCATAACGAGAAATCGTTCTTGCCATAGAATTTCTCTAATTCGAACTTTGTAGATACCATATTGATCTTGTAAGGCCCAGTTACCGGTGCCCTACATTTGATGTTGGATTTACTCATAAACGCAGTTCTAGATATCAGAGTTAACTAAAATTTCGTGGAATATAATAACTTCAACCATAATATATTACATAACTTCCGAATCTCGTTTTTACCAAACATTCATTGTCATTTAGAAAATAAAACATAGTCTTTAATTCATCATAACATTTCCTTGAGATGCCATTATCTTCAATTCCATGCCATGTGTCCTCATCAAGCGAGCTGCCTCATTCTACTCACCTGCGTGCATACTAAAAGTCAGCTACGCTGAGTGAGTTCTAGTTAACCATACAACATACAATACATTCGTCACCACATACTTTCTCACATAACTCATATTCTCATACCTCATGCATAGATATATATATATATATATATATATATATATATATATATATACTTACCTTCATACTTTACTCAAATTCCTACTTTACATTATTATATTCTGCCTCGGATATTACTAGGGGCTGGTCCCTTTTTCTACCTTGAGTATTATTAGGGCTCAGTCCCTTTCTGCCTTGAGTATTATTAGGGCTCAGTCCCTTTCTTCTGTACCTGACTATCTATTACATTCATTCATAACATACGTACATGTCATTCATACATTATACACAACATTATATCCATAATCATAACTTGACAATACGTGCAATATCCGAAGATCGTTCACGTACTGACAAGCAATCAATCATATCTTTCACATAAGGTATTCACTTAGGATAAGCGTATTAATGATTTACATCGAGTATGCACACAACCCCGAAAACATAACAAGAAATGGGGCTAGAACTCACCTGAATGTGGTTACGTTCACCGTTAATGGTAATCCCTTTCTTTAGTTGCGCACGACTAACTGTATAACAATTTACACGTATCAATTAACTATTTTGTAATTAAATCATTCTTTTCTAAGTCCAGGGACCATTCTGTCATTTTATTAAACTTCAGTTCGTTATCCAGTCCTTAGGTAATTTGGGTTCATTCGTTACTTCTTTCTCTCATAATTAATTGGCTAATTCGTTACTTTATAACGAATTGATCTTTATAGCGAATTGAGCCCTATAACGAATTGGAGCTTATAACGAATTGAACCTTGTAACGAATGACCCCCTTTTATAACGAATGACCCTTCTAACGAATGAGGTTTCATTCGTCATTTCCCATAACGAACTGTCTGACGAATTGTGTAACGAAATGCTTAACGAATTAGGCTAATTCGTTATTTTTCCTTAACCAATGGGCGTGCCCAGTTCGTTACATGCGCCTAGGGTTTAGGGCATCTGACAGAATGTCAGATGTCCTTTCAAACATTCTCTTCACCGGCGGCGCCGCCTTTCCGGTGCTGTCGTCGCCGGAAAACCGGAAATCTCGCCGGAAAGACGAGATCTCTTCGTTTCTCCACCATTTTTCACCGTTTTTCGTTCCGTTTGATCCAGATCTGAGCTAGGGTGACCCCTAAGTTCATCTTAGGTTCGGTTTATATCCGATTCCCCCGGATCTCGTGACTTTAACGGTTTAAAGGTGTCGGCTTGTCGTTTCGTGACTAAATCTAGCGGGTTAAAGTTCATACAACATCATACTATTATTACCTCGGGTCGGTGTTCGGTTTCCTTCTTGATTTCGGCTAAGATAAGGAGAGAATTAGATAGAGAGCTTAAGTGTGTGTTTTGGTGGTGTATGGAATATGTGTGAAATGAATTAAATGGGTGATTTAAGGTTTATATAATTATGTATCATGGGCTTCTTTCCCTCATAACCCAAGTTCATAACCCATATCCCTCTAACCCAACACTAGCCCGACTCATAATAACTCTTATTTTCCTTTTATTAACCGAAACGAGAAAACGGGATGTTACAGATCTTCAATTTCGTTTTTCTCTGACTGAACAAACAAATTCTTCAATTCGAGCCTCATCAGGCTCTGATACCAATTGTTGTAAAACACTTCGAAGAATTGGTACAATCAATATAATAAATCAAACGATTACTATTACGGATCAATTAACCAACGATTACAAAAGGAGAATACGAAAGTATTACAGTACACAAGAAAAGTAATTGAACAAACTGAAAAACCCTAACCCCCAATTTGTTAGTTAATCAGTTATTAACTAAACAACTCAGAAAGTTTCACGTTTTCCCCTTGAAGTATCATCCATCTAACAAATAAGGTACGAACTATCTAATCTCCTGAGAAATGACAAAACAGCCCCTGAACATATTTACTTTAATCCCTAACATTTATGATGATCAAATTCTAAACAATTCATATAATACTTTTATGGAAAAAGAAGAAGTAAATTCTCATCAACGATTTGATGCAAGTAAATACATTTAAGGAAATGACCTCTAAACACTTCTGACTAGGAGTAATCAACTAATATGTAAAACAAAACCATATTTGTGTCAACACGGAAAAATATATCCATGTGCCCATCCTTCAAAATTAGATGAAGCACGAATATAACCGAAAATAATTAGATATTTAATGTAACTAAGAGTTAAGAGAGAGTGAGTGACTTGAGTTCTCTAACGCCATAGACGTATATTGTAATTTGTTTGATGGGCCGTGGCCACTATGATAGCATAATAATCGTATTAATAGTGGCCACCGGCTTTGTTACTAGTGGTGGACTAACATGCATTAAGGGCCGTCCCTAAGAAACTTGAGACCCTCTTGGGCCTTGTGCGAATGAAAAAATAGGTCTCGTGATAGGTGCAAGCAATGTTGCAAAAGTCGCTAGGCGGTTCCTAAGGGCCGACCCCTTGGAGGGAGTACTCAGAGTACTCGGAGAGTACTCAAACATGATAAATATAAAGAAAATTAATTTTTGGGTAATATATATATATATATCTCAAATATCATAAGTTTACTAATATTTATAACAAAATAAATGAATATCAATATAAATAAGAGAAATACGTTTTTAAACACTAAATTATTCTAGAAAATGTTAATCATTAATTAAAAAAATGATTTTCGTTCTTTAGTATTATAGAAATACGAATTATGTTGTATTTTTTAAGTCAAAATAGACCCAAGTTAACCGACTATATGTGATTCTGACTAATGTTGACCACCTTTGACCAAATTTTAATAACTAGGCGGAGTTAAAGAAACTCCCCTCGGCACCATACCTTGTAGCGAGTACTCGGTCTTGTAGATCTACTTTTACAACATTGGGTGCAAGTCAAAATTATAAAACAATAATAAAAGATAAAAATTGATACTCAAATGCATTATCTACTACTTTTGAACTAAAGTAACTATGGGTAAAGTTAAAATACAAAGGACAACAAAAAGAGAAAGGTGAGAAGGAATCCAGTCCATTGATCTTAAATTTTAATGACTGAGATTAATTTAATAAATAAAAATTGATGGAAAGGGCATGAAGGTAATAACTCACATTTGTTGACTTTCTCTCTCCACATGCAATGCACATGTCTATTTCCCCATCATTTTAAAATGTCCATTATTATAAATATATATTATTGTGGTTATCAATACCAAATATAATTAGGCTTTTTCTCCAAGTTATCTTCTCCTATATATGCATATCATTGTATTATGTTGTAGAACACACCTATTAATGAAATCTCCCCCCTTCTCCCTACATCTCCTTCTCCTATGTGTTAGCTATTAGGCTTGTTTCACAACACGTTATCAGCACGAGTCTCACAAGAACACTAATCCCCTCCTATCACACAAAACCCAACCGCCACTTTCAACTCAAGTCATCGTCATTGGCCAAGTAGGGTAATCTCCGAATCAGGTCAGCAAATTGAATCTTTGATTTCATTATGAACATGACTATTGAGCTTTAATATATTGGGGTGGGTTGATTTGTGCGACTGAAACAACTAGGTTATTGGAAAATTCTATTTTGATTTTGTCAAACTTTTCTGTTTAGCAGAAAACTTAATTTGAGGCACTTATGGGGTTAGCTCGTAATTATTTTTTCTTAATTTATCACAACATGATCTTCCAGAAATTTTTTTTTGTTTATTTTTTTTTCTTTGAGTTCATGTGAATAATTTCTTTCATGAACAGTCGTTTATTTTATTATTTTATTGATCACTTTTCATTCCTCGTATAAGTTATCAAATATCAATTATTATAATAATTAATTCAGTTTTATTCATGATAAATCGAAAAGTAGTTAGACGTTTTCCATACGTGTTTTAGATATTAATTTAGTATGTGTGTAAATCTACATATCTTCAAAAAATAAAACGTGATCTCTGCTATTCTCGTAACACATATTTCACGTTTTTATTTATATGCATTTACAACTTAATTTGTTGTTTATTTATATAAAATTCTAGAATTAATATTAATATATACTTCTATAAGTGATAATACTAAAATACTAAGAAAATATTTGTTTTATTAAAGAATAGTATTTAGAAAGTAGATGTTGGCGAGATTTTATTCTTGTTGATAAAGAAAAAGTAGGTTTATTCTATGTTGATATGTTCATGATTTCAATAAATGGTTTTGCTTATTACAATGATTATTTGGTTTCTAAAATTCAATCATTTATGATTAATATATAAGATTTTATCACCGCATTTATAATATTTATATTAGACTACAATTGGATTGACTATTACAATCGTTTTAAACTTTTATTGATATATATATGTATTTAAATGTTTGGTTAACCAAATATATCTTTGCAAGTTTAATATACGACCTACATGGTTAATAATTTAGTATCAAACCAATTGAAGTCAAAAAGAATTATGGCTCCAAAGTTTCTTCAGATATAAATTTTAATAAATATACTAATATAGTAAGGGTGATACAATAGTTGGTTAGCGAAGTTAGATCTTGTATTGTAACATATATAAACGTTTACAATCATGAATGCAATATAGTTATTTTTGGAGCTTTACATGTCTGTTTCGCTATACACAATGAAATATAGTGAGTGCAAATTGTAGATGTGTTTGTATGAATGTAATATAAGTTGTGTTATATATAACACCGTAGTATTTTTGTCATAACAAGTTAAACTGTAGATTGACTTGATGATATAAATGTTTTCTAGATATTTTAGTCTCTTTATATGGATGGCGTTGAATAGACCAAGTAAATCAAAGTTATGGTTTATTATCTATCACTCTCATGAAAGTGTAAATGTGATTAAAAATGACACATGAAGTGTCATGCTCCCTAATCTCATTATCGAAGGTTATAAATAGTAGCTTCGATATCATATGTGAATCAAACATTTAGTTAATTCTTAATCGATGTTATGAGAAGATTATTTTTGAGGAAAAACTGGATAAGACAATTTGTTTGTCGTTCCTCAATAATGCTCCTGAAGTAGCAATATTATTAAAAGAGTATAACATGTTTGATGAGAGTGTGAAAGATTCAATGATTTTATATATGTATGTCCGAGAAAGTAATGGAAAGCTATGACACATGTATGGTTATACTCCATTCCCTGAAGTGAATGTGATTATATAATGATCATGGACGTAACTGAGAACATCGTAATGACGATCATGTTAAGGATGAGATTGTCCATAAGAATTATAATGATGGTCATGCTAATAATGAGTTTGACCATGAGAACTTTAATTATATTCATGTTAATTTTGAGATCGACCACCATAAGTGGCAAAGAGATTGATCATATATGAGAACAAAATCTGGAAATACAAAAGTGAAATCAAATGATCGTTTGAAACGATAATACAATGTTCATTGTTCAATCATATTTACAATCTTGTAATAAAGAAGCATGATACATATACGATCATAAACCTGAAGTTTATGGATCATGAGTATCTTATGGCGTGACCGGTAAGACCACACCGAGTCAATGATGTGAAACTTGTTGAGGAACCAAAAGATTCTTCATTATACATGTAATATTACTCTCAAGGGAAATCATTTATTTACCAACTGAAGGAGGGTGTGAATCCCTTGATGTTATAGAATTGAGAAAATGATACACATATCCTAACATGATACCATTTAGTGTTTTGAAAATCGATGCATCGTCTAAATGGTTATCAAGATCGCAACTTCATGTTTGCATGATCTATGGCTTAGCTAATAAGATAACAAGAATATTATTCCAGATTGGTATATTTACATTCGGTTATAATAATGAATTTGATTCCCAAGTTAATAATGATCATTGGAATAAGTGTTGAACTTCATAACATATTATGTTCTTACATAAATTGTATTCTTAAAGACGATTACTCAACGTCTATAATTCGTTGCAAAGACAATCATCACGAGAGCAAATGTTCGTATTTGAGTACATATGATTTTATTGTCTTTAAACTAATTCACATCAAGCCAACAAATTATGATACTTCCTCCCCATTGCAATTGGTTTTTGTCAGTAACTAAATATTTCTCAGCTATTTTTTCGTATGTGTTATATACTGAAATTAATCCACCACAAGACACAAAGATGAGAACACAAAGGAAGTTGGGAATATATGTCGGTATTAAATATTATATATGATTAAATACTTAGAGCCATTAATGAGATATTTGCTTATGTCTCATTAGTTTTCACTTTAGTGAATCAATATTCCCAACATCATGGGGAGATTTAAAGCAGTTGGAAAACAAATTTAGTTGGAATGAATTATCATTGATCCTCAAACTAAATTATATGAACTAAAAGTTCAAAGGATAATTCATGAATAAAGATCAACGAATGAATTACCAGACGATTCACTGACCAAAAGAGAGTGTCTAGCTAAGACACCTATACGAACTGCTAATGCTCCAATTAATAAATGTCCCGGAAGGACAAACACAAATTGATAATAATTCTAACGCACGCTTGTAGCGTGGTAGATTGATCGGTTCCAAAGTTAAAATTTCCTCGAAAATTGGAGCAAGTAATAAAGATGGTCAAGTCGAGGTGCAGTAAAAGGTCTCTTGAAAGAGATTAGACATGATGGTTCTTGAAGAACCTTAGGTACCTGAAAACAAAGAGCTCTCAATAAATCATATTGTATCATGTCTACAAAGATATATGGAATCGAAATAAAGTCGACGTCGGTATAATATAATATAGCGCTTGAAAATGATGAGGGTCAAGATTTAAGATCCGCCTATAAAAAATGATTGGCCAAAGTGGAAAAACACAAACAAGGCAGAGTTGAATTCTCTAAATAACGGAAAGTTTTTGGACCAGCAGTCCGTGCAACTAAAGTTGTAAAATGTGTTAGATACAAACGGTATTTTATGTGAGCTATGAAAATTCAATCAAGTGATATAAGGCAAAATTGGTGGCAATGATTTTACAAACACTCATGATTGATTAATAGGAGACGCATTCTCCAATGGTGGAATCATTGACTTTCCAATAACTAAATAGTCTGGTAATACAAATAAAGAATTGATACGCGTTTAATAAATATTTTTTTGATTTAGTTGATACTAAAAGTTTACAAGAAATTTTTTGAAAGATTTGAATTAACAAATCATGTGAAGTAAGTTCTCGAGAACACAGTGATTGTTGAGTAGAGTCATATTTGAATATGTTGCGGTTATTGAAAGTTGAACATAAATAAAACTCCTAAAGAGTTTCCTGAGGTAGTTGAATACCTGAAAGGTTAACTAATACATCTTAATGACGGAATTCTTGTGCATCAATAAGCATACATATAGAAGAGAATCTATATTATGAGTACAATATCTCAATAAACAAAGAAATGGTACAATATGGATGATATGTGATACAAAATTGATGTTTTTAAATGAGCAAGTTTATGCAGCAAAAATCCTAGAAAAGTGAATACACATGCATAATTTGTCAAGTTGGAAAGAAATTCATGATGGATTGGTAAATGCATGGATTTATGCTTATTAAGTATGGATTAATCGGATTGAGCTTGATACAAATCAAGAGATATTTTGATAAAGAGGGAGATAAGTTGGATATAAATAGCCATATTTTTTAATCAAAATTTCACTCTTAAAAGTTCACTAAAATCATACACTGATGATATACACATCATCGAGAGAAACTTATGAGATTTTAAAGAGAAAATTATTTTTCAAAGACCTTGACAAGGTGTGATTATTGCTCGACTTATAGTTCGAGTATATGTGTAATTATATGTTTATAAATCCATTGAAGATCTAAGAAATGTTGAGACATTTTACCATGGACAAATTTAATCATTTTAGCACGTTAAAGGATGTCAAACAATGACTCTATATCATTTCCTATATGAATATGAAATATTATTGGAAATATCATAATGCATATATGCATTATGTCATATTGTTAGTTATATAGGATTATTATTTTCTTGTTTATATTTACCAGCATGTGTTATGCTAGGTGACATCCGAATGAGTTAAAACATATATTTCAGATATGAAAGATATATGTTTATATTTTACTAACCCATCAAAACAAGTTTGGTTAGTCTTGTTTATGCAAAGAAATACATCAAGGTCATAGTGTTTACCAGATTAAGAAATAGAAGTTTTCATGTGAAGATTATACAACATTATTCAACTTTTTCATACGACATTATTTTTTTTAAAAAAAAAATTCACCATAATAATAAGAGTTTTTATATCTTTAATACGAGTATCATATTGTTATATAAAAATAATAAAAAAATTAAGGAGTTTTTTTAATTGTGTTTTTTTTGTTGTTCATTGTGTCTTTTAGTTGAGTTTTCATATGAATTGTATTATAGATTTTGATCATTATATTTTTCAATTGGTACTTATATTAAAGATAAAAACTAAAACAATGATTAAGTCATTGTGTCGTTTTGTTCGTCATTAACTTTTAGTCGTTGTGTTATACGTTCATTGTCTTTTATTCGGATTGACATATGACAAATTCATTTAATTTGACAAAAATAGTATTGCGTTCATTGTATATTACGTTCAAGTCATTGTGTAATATGTTGTTTCCATTGTGTTTTACGTTTCAAGTCATTGTATTATATATATTCACCAGTGTGTCTTACGTTTTAGGTCATTGTGTTATACGTATTAATCATTGTGTTTTATGTATTAGATAATTTGTTTTTATTTTTTCATTATTTTTACATATTATTATTACACAACGGTGTTATTAGTATTTAAAAAGATAAAATGATAAGCGAAAAGACACAATGGTGTGCGAAAAAACACAATGACGAAAAAAGACACAATGATAAGCGAAAAGACACAATGGTGTGCGAAAAGACACAGTGACGAAAAAAGACACAATGATAAGCGAAAAGACACAATGGTGTGCGAAAAGACACAATGACGAAAAAAGACACAATGGTGTGCAAAAAGACACAATGATATGCGAAAAGACAAAATGACGAAAAAAGACACAAAGACATAATGACGAAAAAAGACACAATGGTGTGCAAAAAGACACAATGGTGTGCGAAAAGACACAATGATGAAAAAGACACAATGACGAAAAAGACACAATGATAAGCGAATAGACACAATGGTGTGCGAAAAGACACAATGACGAAAAAAGACACAATGGTGTGCGAAAAGACATAATGACGAAAAAAGACACAATGGTGTGCGAAAAGACACAATGAATTGATTTTTGTTTTAAATTTAATATAACAAAAATCATATTTATATTAAAGATAAAAAAACGCTTGTTATTATGATGAATTTTTTAAAAAAGAAATATCATACGAAAAAGTTATAAACGTTCTAAAATGATGGGTGTATTAACATGTGCCTTGCATGTGGAGAGAGAAAATGTGTACAATTACCTCTATACCCTTTTTCTTTTGATCCCCACTTGACACATGTCAATTATTTATGGCTTCTCGCACTTCTCATTTTTGTTACCCTTTGTAGAATAACTTGACCCAACTAATTATTACTCCTATTACACTATTTTATTTTTTATAGCATAATTACTCTAGTTCAAACTATAATTGCTCTAATTATGTGTATGCACGTGTCCCTTAAACCACTGGATGATACGCATGCACGTGGCGCTCCTACGATCAAGCATACGGGGATGAAGCGGCGGGATCGGTAGAGCATCTAGCAGGACAAAGCAGCCCCATACATCGCAAGCTGCGTGATGTAGGGGCCACCCAACGACCCTCGCCCTGGTCGTCGAGTTTAATACGAGATGTAGTCGGCAGGGCCGACCCTAGGGTAGTGCGAGCCGGACAACTGGTCGAGGCACATAAATTTTGGTGGCCGGAATTTTTTTATGCATATACCCTGGTTTTTTTAGGAAGTGGTAGAAGTTTTCCAGCAATGGTATTTTGTTAAGGCATGATGAAGAAGAAGATGTTTGAAGAGATATAATATTATTTTATTAATTGAAAGTGGATGTCTCTGTATCACCAAACCTCAAAAAACACTACACATACATTTTTTTCTTTTTATTTTCTTTTTATCCTAACTTAATTTAAGGGGTAATTTATTTTTAGTTTTTATTTAATACTAAATGATTTAATATAACTAATGGTTTTTTTTCTTTTAATTTTATCAGATTATTATATCTTCTATATCAAAATTTTTAACTTTATACTGGCTATAAATTTATTCAGCTTGTATATTTTTAATTAATAATTAAAAAACATGTTTATTTCTTTGAAAATTTTTCTCTAAAAGAATATTTTTTTAAGAAAAGCCATAAACAATAGTTGAGTTATACGGAGTATTTTATCTTTTAAATACCAATGAAACCGAAACTCAAAGAGGCTAAAATGGTTTATTTTTTTTAAATTATTGGTGATCCTGTTTTACAATAACTAATTAATGATTATTTGTCTATTATCTAAACCGTTTTAAGTTATACGCAACAAAAAAAATTATATTATCGGGTCTAAAACTTTTTTTATCCGTAATCCGTTTAATATATACGGGCATTTTTATTTTGGCTCGACCGAGGTATTTAAATCCTCGGGGCTGGCCTTGGTAGTCGGCGAAGGAGTGGGCGAGGTTATAGTGCTTGCTCGTCAGCATGCATCGCAATAAAAACAACTCCCAAATGTTGCGGTGCTAGGTGCCCTGCCATCAACTCCGATATGGATGGGTTAAGAGGCTAGATCAAATGGGTCAAGGCAGTTAATGAAGAAGGACAATGGAAAATGAAGAGATAAGGTTTAGAAAATAATAATAAAATAAATGCAGCAACACTACGACTAATCATGCTTATTTAAGTACTTTATTTTTTAGGTTTAGAGATATGAATCTTTATATTTATCATAATCAGGGGTTATATACCTTTCCAATTAGAGTTCTAATCCTTCTCGAATTGAATTAATCTATCAGTTCTACGTTTTATTTTTCGGGTTCCATGAAAACATCATCATCATTATCGTACTTGGTATATCTGTAAGGCCCCGTTACCAGTGCCCTACATTTGGCGTTGGATTTACTCATAAATACAGTTCTTAATATCAGAGTTAATTAAAACTTTGCGCATAATATAATACATTCATAAAACATTATATAATAATTCATAACTTGTCTTAATCAAACATTCTTGTCTTTCAAAATCAAACATTTAAACATAAAACATCTCGAGTATTCAGATGCCAGACTCTTATTCTTCTGTCATGTGCCGTGATCAAGCTAGCTGCTTCATTATACTCATCTGCGTGCATACTAAAAGTCAGCTACGCTGATTGAGTTCTAGTTAATCAGGTAACATACAATACTTTCACCTACTTGTACATACGCATCCGAAGATACATATTATATACTTAACATGCTCATCTTTCTTTCGTACATATATGAATATATACATTCTTTCTTTTATTCTTTCTTTATATACTTTACATCTATCAATTCTTTACATACTTCTACGTTTTAAAGAGCATTACGCCCTACTGCCTCGAGTATTATTAGGGTTCGGTCCCTTTTTCTGCCTTGAATATTATTAGGGCCCCGTCCCTTTCCGCCTTGAGTATTATTAGAGCTTAGTCCCTTTATGCCTTGAGTATTATGAGGGCTCAGTCCCTTTCTTCTGTACCTAGCTACCTCTTACATTCATTCATAACATACATACATATCATTCATACATTATACATCACCAACAAACTCTAACTTACACTTAGTTGATTTTAAAAACAAACCGGGAAACGAATTGTTAAAGTGTTCTAATGACGACTCTCCTCTCGGACTCACAGACACACTAACCTAATGGAGACGAATACTACGCAACCAAGGATAGAGGAACAATTTGGTTCAACTTAAACTAGATCAACTAATCACTCAAAAACCCAAACCCGACAAGAACCAAACCCGCTCTCGCGCGATCCTAGTCCTAACAAGTAAAAGCTATGAGACGAGTTTACTTCCTATCACCTCTCGGTCTCTAAGAAGGTGTTCACCCGCTGAATCTAAACAATTAATACACCCACTTAAATCATACGGTTGTACTTCCCGCAAACAATTTCTAAACACAAAGTAAAGAGTTCAAACAAGCTAAAATCAACCAAAACCGATTCAATCAATCAAAGCAAGAGGTATATGAGTGTAATTAATAAAAACACAGCCAATAAACACAACCTAATTCAATGTTAAACCAAACTTTCATTAACAAATCAAGTCATGATGATCAACAATCCATATTACTCACTAAAACCTAACAATAATCATCTAACCTAGGTAGAACTAACAAGTTTAGCCAATCATAATCAATGAACAGTAGATAAAATAGATATAAATGATAAGAATGTTCATTAGAATCTGATTACAAAAGGTTTGATTGTCTAAAACCCGAAAACGAATTCACAAACGTTAAAACAAGCAAATCCGACAACCGGGTGATGAAATAGCGAACCAATTGCTTCTCCTCTTTGTAAACTCCTATGGAAATGATGTGGGATGGATGGAATGAAGGTTCAAATCGTTCATAGGGTATTAGCCATTTATATATATGTTTAAACACCTCCTTCCTAATATAAAATAGGTTAAAACTAGCCCACAAGGCCCACTAGAAGACAAAATAGATGGGGTAGCTGATTCCTGAACATTCTTGGCAGCCTTTGGGACATGTGGGACGTCGCATAGCGTGGGCATGGATGCCTCACCTGGTCTCATAGCGCGGCCAGGTCCTGGGTGCTCGTTACTTCGTTTTCTGACTCGTTTATCTTTAAACGCGCATACCGGCTTCATCCGAATCCCGTTTGAGCTGATTCTTTCTTTATTAAACTCGTTTTTTCGCTCTCTTCAACATGGGACCTATCATAAACACAAAAATTTAATTTCATGAAAGAATAAGTTATATTTGTTAACGGTTTACGCATAAAACAACACAAAAACAGGATAAAATACTATGTGTTTTGCAACACATCAAATATCCCCACACTTGAACATTTTTCGTCCCTGAAAAAGAAATCTACACAGGATCATAACCAAGTGAAAAACAACAAACTCCCAGATTATTTAACATTACTAAAGCATAAGAAACAGCTCGACATATTGACCGCGATTGCCGATATTGTTGTCCACTTAAACCCAGCCACCAGCCAATCAAGCCTCCCTTTTGCATTAAACGTTTTAAGTCCAAAAATCAAGGCTACACCTACCCCATCTCAGACAAAGAGATCTAGAAGAACTAGAGTCGAAGCAAACTGGTTCGACAAATCACCATAACCCAAGGACTCGTTGATAGTACTAATTAGATGTACTCGGTGAAATTTTGATGGATGAATGGTCATGTGGAGGTCGTACGAGCTATTCCTAAATATTATTGGACTTTGTCCTATAAATTCCTAATTTGATATTTATTGACTAAGAACCTTCGAGCCCCAATAGTGTATCCTCAGAGTCACCATCCCCAAGGTAACACGTAAACTCTAAGTCCCGTCTAGTATGTGCATCTTTGGCCTCTTTTACTATTTTTGAGAATGCTATTTGGCATTTTACAATACATAACTTTCTTCACAAGCATTTACTTTTCTTGAACAACTTTTGATAATACACATAACTTTCAAAACATACTTCTTCTTTTTTTTTTTTTTTTGATTTTTTCATCTTTTTTTCTATATCACCCTAAAATATATAACTATTTCTAAGCTCGTAAAAAGATGGACATGTGGTGTGTGCTGGTTTTGAGTGCACCTAAGTATAACCATATCAAAGTTATCAGATTATGGTAATCCTCCCTAAGTATTGAAATTCGGTTTCACCGTTTTTCAAATTATTATATATATATATATAAACTGCTAAAGAGGACTATCAAAGCTAATTGGGTCTACCGACACATCCCAAATCAGATAAGCCAACCATCCCTTCTTTTATTATTATATTATATATTTCAAAAGTTTCGAGTGTTCGTTAGCACATTGGTAATAATATCATTTCCTGCTTAACGTAGAACAAAAACAATTTTCAAAGGACAATTTTTCTTTAAAACTTTTTTTTATTAACTCCCAAGATTTTCAATATTCTTTTATTTTTCATAAAAAAATAAAACGTCAGCTCCCCATCCCCACACTTAAATTTCACATTGTCCTCAATGTGAGACAAGGAAAAGACAAAACTAAACATAAAGAAAAATAAAGTGGAACAGACTCCCCTGGTATATGTGTTCATGCAAGTGTGCGGTGAATCATGTTCCTCACTCTCCTATTCGAACGCAAGCTTAAAACTCCAGTGCTCTCTATCAAGCTATCACTAACGAATGAAAGCGGCAATCCTTAAGCAAATTGCATTCCCACATTTGTTTAAAACTCCAGCTCATCAACCGTCATCAACCAACCAAGGAATATCCTGCAAGTAAGAGAAGAAACACCCGGCAAAACTCGGAAATAAAAAAAATGAAAATAAATTAATAAGGAAAGATATTACCGGGTTGCCTCCCGAGAAGCGCTAAGTTTGTTAAATAGTCTTCAGCCGGACTCGCTCCCGAAACCTCAATCAGGAGGCTTCTCCTTTATCCTCTTCCCATCGATGCTCCTCAACACTCTCCTTTTACAATTGGTCGGGAAGAAACCAATTGCACAACTCTCATGGGCCTGACCATATGAATTAAACTCGGCCCACCAACTCTTAAATTCCCACAAAAATGGTTCAATGAAGTGAAACAGGGAAGTCAATCTCTTCATCACACTATGATTTCTTCGCCTAGAAATCCTCCTTCTATTTCTTTTAGCCAAATTTTTAAACCTTAACACGTCCCGAATGGAGATTGAGTGCAGTTCGTGTTTTCGTTTTTCACAATCGAGGTAAACTGTCGGAAGAACTGAATCAACTACTACCTCATGGCTCTCTTCACAAGGCTCATTCTTGACCCACACACTTGGCTCGTTATACAATAGATCTTTAAGCGACTTTAAATAACCAAGTGGTTCAAACTCTCCTTCATCCATAATGGTAAAATCCATAAACTCATCACCAAACTCGCCCATGAACTCATCCTCCCAAGAGGGAACATTCTCCTCTACTCTCTGCTCCTCCATTCCAGTATCTTCAATCTCACTCAGGGTTTCAAACAAAGGTGGATTGAAAGGTGGAATATATTCCAAATCATTTCTAATAGCAGGCAATACATCATTCATTATTGCCTCCAATTCTGAGGTGGGTTCTAATATATTCCCTGACAAATCTTTATACCCTAAGAAGTTCCCCATTTGATCATATGCAAATCGGTATGGAGGAGGCTTTGCCAAAAGTGATTCCCATGGAGCTTTCCGTGCCTCGACTTCTATATTTCTCCTCTCATAAGCATCATGCACCCAGTGATTTCCGCCACAAACTTTGCACCATGATTCTCCAACTTGTAATCTGAACATTTTTCCTGCAAAGAACACTTAAAAGAAACGGATCACGGGCACCAGACAAAAATAGAAAAAAAAATAAAACTAAACTTAAACTACACTAAACTAAAATAAACTAAACTAATTAAAATAACTAATCTAATCTAAATATAAATACAAAATACAATAGGCAAGTCCCTAACTCGAGTCGTTCTCAATGCGCCTCAACCGTGTCCCCGGAAACGGCGCCAAAAACTTGATGTGTGTCTAATGATGCTCTTTCTAAGTAACTCACAACTAAGCTTTAAATTTATAAAACAAGACTCCTAAATAAACCACACAAAACCGGCAAGTGTACCGATCACTAATAGTATAGAACTAAGAAAGTCCGAGTATCGAACACAAGGACACGTGAAAACGTTTTTAATACTTAACCCTAACTAAGACTCACCTAAAAATATTTAAATGATTTTTATTAATTAACTACTTAACCTAAATTACTTTAACTAAATTAACTAACTAGACTTAACTTAACTTAACTAAACACTTGATTAAACTTAGAGACTTAACTGCAATCGGAGAAAACGTCTACCTAGGTAAGAATCATATTGAAGGTATAATAAGCTAATGGATTGAAGAATCTCATGACACCG
Organism: Bidens hawaiensis; assembly: GCF_021521415.1. NCBI lineage: Eukaryota > Viridiplantae > Streptophyta > Magnoliopsida > Asterales > Asteraceae > Bidens > Bidens hawaiensis. The sequence continues at coordinate 40,276 of NW_027500688.1, read as the reverse complement.
GTTTCTAAGGATGACACAACTAAGGCTCACTCAAGAAAGCTAGATCACCTCTCGGTCTCACCAACAAACTCTAACTTACACTTAGTTGATTTTAAGAACAAACCGGGAAACGAATTGTTAAAGTGTTCTAATGACGACTCTCCTCTCGGACTCACCGACACACTACCTAATGGAGACGAATACTACGCAAACAAGGATAGAGGAAAAATTTGGTTCAACTTAAACTAGATCAACTAATCACTCAAAAACCCAAACTCGACAAGAACCGAACCCGCTCTCGCGGGATCCTAATCCTAACAAGTAAAAGCTATGAGACGAGTTTACTTCCTATCACCTCTCGGTCTCTAAGAAGGTGTTCACCCGCTGAATCTAAACAATTAATACACCCACTTAAACCCTACGGTTGTACTTCCCGCAAACAATCTCTAAACACAAAGTAAAGAGTTCAAACAAGCTAAAATCAACCAAAACCGATTCAATCAATCAAAGAAAGAGGTATATGAGTGTAATTAATAAAAACACAGCCAATAAACACAACCTAATTCAATGTTAAACCAAACTTTCATTAACAAATCAAGTCATGATGATCAACAATTCATATTACTCACTAAAACCTAACAATAATCATCTAACCTAGGTAGAACTAACAAGTTTAGCCAATCATAATCAATGAACAGTAGATAAAATAGATATAAATGATAAGCATGTTCATTAGAATCTGATTACAAAAGGTTTGAATGTCTAAAACCCGAAAACGAACTCACAAACGTTAAAACAAGCAAAACCAACAACCGGGTAATGAAATAGCGAACCAGTTGCTTCTCCTCTTTGTAAACTCCTATGGAACTGATGTGGGATGGCTCGAATGAAGGTTCAAATCGTTCATAGGGTATTAGCCCTTTATATATATGTTTAAACACCTCCTTCCTAAAATAAAATAGGTTAAAACTTGCCCACATGGCCCACTAGAAGACAAAATAGATGGGGTAGCTGATTCCTGAACATTCTTGGCAGCCTTTGGGACATGTGGGATGTCGCATAGCGTGGGCATGGATGCCTCACCTGGTCGCGTAGCGCGGCCAGGTCCTGGGTGCTCGTTACTTCGTTTTCTGACTCGTTTATCTTCAAACGCGCATACCGGCTTCATCCGAATCCCGTTTGAGCTGATTCTTTCTTTATTAAACTCAATTTTGTGCTCTCTTAAACATGGGACCTATCATAAACACAAAAATTTAATTTCATGCAAGAACAAGTTATATTTGTTAACGGTTTACGCATAAAACAACACAAAAACAGGATAAAATACTATGTGTTTTGCAACACATCAAACATACAATACTTTCACCTACTTGTACATACGCATCCGGAGATACATATTATATACTTAACCTGCTCATCTTTCTTTCGTACATATATAAATATATACATTCTTTCTTTTATTCTTTCTTTATATACTTTACATCTATCAATTCTTTACATACTTCTACATTTTAAAGAGCATTACGCCCTACTGCCTCGAGTATTATTAGGGCTCCGTCCCTTTCTGCCTTGAGTATTATTAGGGCTCCGTCCCTTTCTGCCTTGAGTATTATTAGGGCTCAGTCCCTTTCTTCTGTACCTGGCTACCTCTTACATTCATTCATAATATACATACATATCATTCATACATTATACATAACATTCATATCCATAAGTATAACTTGGCAGTACATGCGATATCCGAAGATCGTTCACGTACCGACAAGCAATCATCTATAATTTTCACATAATCACATATGCATACACTTATCACTTAGGATAAGTGTATTAACAATTCACATCGAGTATGCACACAGCCCCGAAAACATAACAAGGAATGAAGCTAGAAACTCACCTGAATGCGATTACGTTCACCGTTTATGGTTATTCCTTTCTTGAGCTTTGCACGGCTAACTGTATAACAATTACACGTATCAATTATCTATCGCTAGCAGGGTCCAAGGGCAGAGCCCCTGGCTGAGGTCCAGCTGCCAGGTCAGCTTTGAAAAATTTTATTTCCATTAACTGTCTTAACACATTTTCCGTTAGAATTTAAATCGTTAATTAATTTGCTAAGTTAAAAAGTTCAAGGGCTTCTTTGTAATTTAATCATTCTTATCTAAGTCCAGGGACCATTCTGTCAATTATCAAACTTCTAGTTCATTACTTGGTTCTTAACGAATCGGATATCATAACGAACTAGTTCTTGTAACGATTTAGACCTTATGACGAACTGGTCCTTTTAACGAATCAGTCCATATAACGAATTGGACCTTCTAATTCGTTATCTCCTTTTAACGAATTACTATAACAAACTGTGGTTAATTCGTTATCTTTTTCCCTGACGAATCTGGGTACGAACTAAGGCTAGTTCGTTATTCTTCCGTTAACAAATCACCTTGACGAATCACCCCTAATTCGTTAACTCTCCGTTAACGAATTAGGGTTAGGTCAGAGAATATCAGAACATTCTCTGACATCCCCTTATTCTCGTACTAATTCCGGCGCCGCCTTTCCGGCGCCGTCACCAGAAAAACCCGGTTTCGCCGGAAAAACGAGTTTTAACTCTTTTTTCACCGTTTTTCGCCCCGTTCGATCCAGATCTGAGCTAGGGTGATCCCTAAGCTCATCTTAGGTTCGGTTTATACCCAATTTCACCCGGATCTCGTGACTTAACGGTTTAACGGTGTCGGCTCGTCGTTTCGTGACCATATCTAACGGGTTTAAGCTCATACACTATCATATTATCATACCTCGGGTTGATGCTCGGGTTTCTAGGTGATTTCGGCTAGAGAGAGAAAGTAGGATGAAAGAGAGCTAAGTGTGTGTTTTTGATGGTGTATGGATTATGTGAAAATGAAAGATTAGATGGTGGTTATGGTTTATATATTTTGGGTCATGGGCTTAAGCCCATGGCCTTTTCTCCTTTCCTTTTAATCCAAGTACATAACTCATATCCATTTAACAAACACAAGCCCAACTCATATTTTATTCACCTAAACCGAAAACGACAAACTATAAGTAAATAAACGAATTTATTTTATTAATCCTTATCAAAAGTAGGACGTTACAATATCCCACCAATAGCAAAGCTATGGTAAAGGTCTAAAGAGGGGAAGATGTAGACAGCCTTACCTCTACCCTTTAGGAATAAAGAGGCTGCTTCCGGTGAGACCCCTGGCTCGATAGTCGTTTTGCATCAAGCCTTGGACATAAAGGCACATACCACTCAACCATCGGGACACCACCGATTGGTGCATGTACCCTTGTCTTTCAACTATCAACGCCACCACATGATGCCTGATTAACCTTTCGCCACTTTTAACGTTATTTTCACGAGATTAGTAAAATAATATTGAGCCCTTGTCTCGTTCCATGAAAACGACTATGTTAAATGGCATTGAGCCCCCCTCAATTACAATGTTACAGTGAAAAGAGTTGCATATAATGGGGGTGGAGTAAACTAGTAGGTAACATGTTAGAGTGGGTGATACGAGTTTTATAAGTTTTCCAAAACAACCCGTTTTGACCTTAACTCATTCTGACACGTTACCAATTATATAAAGTACAAAAAACCATATATAAAGTAATTCTCTAAAGTCGAAACCACTATGCCTATAGATACATAAAATCCTTATGATACTCCGACAACAACCCGAAGCCAAGATTACCATTTAACACGGCATCATATTCAGCTCCAAACTTATGTGCCACCTCAAGTGCCTTCTTGTCCCTGGCCTTTGTAACCTTCTCAAACCTTGCATTTGCTTCGATCAACTCCATACGTAAAAGATTTAAAGATTCTTCTAGAATCACCAGCTCTCGTCTCAACGGGTCATTTCCAAATTTCAAATCTTTTACCATGTTTAGCCTGTCACGGACCCACGAGAGATTGAATCCAAAATCTTCAAAAAATTTCAAATCAGTCTCGAGGCTAGCGAGCTGATCTTCTGTCAATGCATGCACGGATAATTCTATAAAACGTTTAATGAAATCATGCAGTTCTTTCAGATTGGACAGCCAGTAAGGTTTTGGGAGTATCTGTAACCCTTGGAATGTGTCCGGATAGGTGTGCTCAACCGCCATTAGTATCTCTTTTGCTGCTTGTCCGACAGCATTCCCTCGCCACATTCCGGCTGATAATCCTGCTTCAACTAAGTTGCATACAATAATATGTAATGAGAATGAAAACACATTATTTAGGTTGTTACAAGCTGCTGAGTGTTGCAGTTTGCATACCGTTTATGGATTGATCATGAAGAACATCAGTAGGACCATTAGAATCCATAAACCGTGACGCTTCTGCTACCGTGGATTTATCATTAAGATCATTCGTGGGACTATTTAAATCCACACTCCCTGACAATTCTGCTACCCCGCGTGGTCTAATGCATTAATCAGCATTTTCCCGATCTATACAACATAAAAATCAGTTTCTTGATTTATTCAACGAGAAATTTACGTGCAGAAAATTCCAGATAGTTTACATTTAGTTTTTGTTGTTTGGCCTTGTGATTTTCGGGAAGTATACGCAGTTCTTTTTGTAAGCGGATGCATTCACCAAGACTTTCAGGTGAAATAAAGTTGAGTTCAACCTTCGTGCTTGACTGTAAGGAGGAAATTTTGTTAGCAAACAAAGTTTTTTACATGTGAATATCTTAAGTGATAGATATATATTCTGACCTTTAAATTTTTAACTTGATAAGGACAACCAGCTGGTATAAAAACTGCATCACCCAGTTTTTGTGCGAATGTCCACGGTTCGATTCCTAATCATCATAAAAAGGTGTGATGAATGCATGACAAGCAATTGGAAATAAGCGTGTGAAGACATACCAAATTCCGCTTTGAGCTTCCTTTTATGTTCCATGTTAAGGTAAAATGTCCGATCATGTATCGGGTGAAAAATCTATGTCATCACAATCACATAAGCTTTAAACAAACGCATTGTGGCAAATGTTTTGAAGTACCTGCTCAACTGGAACACGATCAGTACGCTTAAACTCTACCGAGTGATTTCTTATATACTCCTCTAATTTAGGTACATCTTGCCTCTTAAATATATCCCATTCAGCGCCTCCCTCGTTTCTTTGTGGGCCCGCTTCACAAACTAAAGCTTCATGTTCATCGCCATGCTTTTGTTTCACTATTTTGGTATGCGTCATTACATTCACCTACAAAACAATGATTTAAAATATTTTATGTAAACACTGCTATGATATTAGAAAGATATAGGATATGTATTTTTTAAGTAAAAACAAAATAAAATAAAATCATACAGTATCAGATTTTTCATAGTGAAGGTTAGTGACAGAGTTATCATAAGCAATATCCATCTTTGGACCCATGTCCGGTTTGGATGCCAGTTCAGGCAACTTTACTGCCACATTAAGGTAGCCATTATGAGGGTTTGTGTAATCTTTAAAAGGCAAACGATTAACTAATTCAATAAAATGGCATGGCAATTCTCCTTGATATAGTAAGCAAGGCGGTTGCCAATCTTCCAGCTTCATTTTAACTTGACCTTCAGAGTATCCCTTACAGAACTTGCCAAAACTAATAGGCACCTGTATATTATGAGTGATAGTTGGTTAATAAATAATAATATTAGTGTGGGTTTTCACTTATGTTGACCATAATTAATTAGAGAACTAATCATATAACCACTCTCTAACCGACTATGGTCAACATCAGTCTTAACATACTGACCTCACTCCAATCCAAGCAGTTGATTGCATTCACTTCATGATCGACGGAATGCTTGCCACTTTTTTTGAGGTCACGAAAAGCCCGCCACAATACCATTGGCTCCCAGCTTAGCCCGGAAAAAGGTGAAACAACATTATTGACTATTATCGGCTCACCTCTTGACCAATGCAATTGGAAATGCTGCATATGTTGAGGTAGAATGTCTTTAGTACTCAAAGAATACAAACAACTCGCATTGCATTCCGTACAAGTTTGGGGATTATCATAAGCATTGTTAACATTGTACACCCGTTGTGCTTTCTTTAGAATATTAACAACCCAATCAACACACATTACACGTTTCAACTCAAGTGTCCCGTCATTACAGCCACCAATATCTTTTGGTGGACAAGGAATGCTAGCATCTATGCGGGCTTTCCATCCACCACTGTTAACTTGACCATCACGCAACTCTCGGCAACACACAAGGCATAAAACATATCCACATGCACAACTTCTATATAAGTTAAAGAAATATGATCTGCAACGGTCACTGCATACAAGAGAAATGTGCAAATTCACTTTATAAAACAAAATGAAGTAAATATTTATGACATGACTAACCAAAATACATCAGCATCCTGTAACTCTAACTCTGATACAGATGCACCTGCCCAATGAGATAATAATAATAATAATAATAATAATAATAATAATAATAATAATATATAAATAAATAACTGTTTCAATTTAACTGAAATCGGATTTAGAGGATAAGTTTCACTCATGTCTAGCTTCTAGTGTTGTTTTAAGCAGGTTCAAAATGGAAATCGAAGTGTCAATTTTGGAAACCTAATGTCGATAATTGCTATCTTGTCACTAAGTTTATCAGATTGTTGGTTACTGGCAGTGCAGGTTGTTGTCTAGCAATTTGGTAGTCAATCTTGGTGTGTTAAGCTTAATACTTGTTATCAATGTGAGTTCTTTTTCTTTTTCTATCTTTGTTTTATCCTATCTTTTCTTTTTGTTCAATGGAATCACTGCTTGTAATATTTATTGGTTTTCATAATAACATTTTAGCTGCCTTGATGATAATTTTAGTTAAAATAAATTTAACTCATTTCAACCGATTTTGGTCCTTTTTTTACCTAAAGCGACTCATTTCAACCCAACTTCATTTTGGCCCAGACCCGTTTTGACCTTAACCAAATTAATTATTTTTTTAGCCCAAACTTGACTGATGAATGCAACTTATGATCTTAGGCAAATTCTTTGTTACACTGACTCTAGGTTTTATTCATGTGGCTAGTAAGTGTTGTTATCCTTGATGTTTTGTTTCATGTCTCATCTGACTCGGTCTAACTTACAAAAATACATACCTTTACGCTTAGCCTCTATATCCTCAATCATTTGGTCTTCATTCAGTGTTTTCACAAGAGGGAACACTTTATGCAGGATTTGTTTGGAGTAATTTATTTTATTAGATTCAGAGCAAGAATACCCCTGCATATCCTGCATAAAATATTAAGGAACTAGTTACTATACAGTATACACTATACACCACATATAACGATACCACAAGTGTTTGCTGTTGAAACCAACTTTAGGTGAAAATCCACGCAAGCATGCTTTGCAGTTGCAATTGTTGCAACAAACGGGACACGCTTTAACAAACTCCTCTACTGATACGTGGGGGTACCTACACATTATGTCAACTAATTTTAGTACCTAAACACGTGTCAGTCTGAAAAACACTCATTTTTTCAAAAACACCCAAGGAAAAACACAAACATTGTCACATTATCACCACCTGTTTATTTTCTGATATCTATCTCTCTTTATATATAGTAAAAAACAAATAGGCCCCACTACCAAGTCACTCTTCATGTTCTTGTATATGAACTTTTTACTCAAAAGAGTCACCCTAAAACCTAGGCCCGTCTATTTTACCCGTACCCAGTTAACCCAATCCGAACCGGGGTCAACCATACCCGAATAACTCTTACCCCCTTAAACTTAAACCCCCAATTGTTATTAGGAGCGGTGACAGGTTGTGGTTAGACTTTTGAACATAGAAAATCTAAAAACTAAACCCGATCAACACCCTTACACCGTCACTTGCTTTTGTTGTTCAGGTGATTTATTTATATAGAAATAATAATATAGCTATGATAATTTTTAGTTTCCAGTTTATTTTTTGTTGTTTGTCTTAACAATATTTGTAGATACTATTAACACTCCCTAAACCCGACTGGCAAATACTCAAAACCCAATTAACCCGATTGTTTTATTATTATTTGGACCACTAATTTATTTCTTCAACAGTTGTACCATTTAGTGATGCAAGCGACACAATACTTCTTGGACCGGCATAATATGCAGTCAAGCACAAGGTCTCGATCAACCCGAGCACGACATTGTTGGCACCATGATTTTTGTTCGTGAACTCCATTGCTAACCTGCCAAAGATGATCAAACAAGCTAAAATGAGCAACAAACTCTAAGGCCGTAAATTAAGTACAAATGTTTCTCAACTTTCACCTTGGCTGAAGTAGAATAATCCGCATGCTTCCTTTTTCTACTTGATGAATTAGCTTTTTCACACGATCCTAATTTAACAGCAGTGTACTTCATTGTGGTTCACTGGTTGTGTAGTGTTCACTAAGAGAAACAGGAAGAAGACTAAAGGGTTATGTTATAAATAGATAAATTTTGTTAGGGATTTCCTCTAGACCCTTCCTTTTTTGTAGACATCGACCAATATGCCGCTCTCCGGGTGTGCGTGGTGCGGTTCGGTACGGATTTTTGACTAAAACCGAACCAAAAGTCAAACTTTTGGTTTTATGATTTTTTAAACTATTCGATTTTACTTTTTTCGTTTTTTAGTTTTTGGGTTCGGTTCGGTTCAGTTTTGGATACGGTTTTTTCGGTTTTGCTAATCGAGCCAAAAATTTTGTGGCAAAAAACCCAAGATATTGAAATTGGGCATGATATATATATTTTTAAATTAATGATTAATAGAATATTAAATATTTGGACTTTAAATATTAAAATTGAATAAAAAATACATTTAAAATCAAAATTCAAAATCAAAACCTAGTACTATTAGTTATTAACCATATCTAGAAACCAAATATATTTGTTATTGCTAAAACTAAACAAATAGTCATCGGTAGATTTTGCTTTAATGGTTACAGACTTACGGTTAAGATATTATGTTTATTTCAGTTTTTGGTTATATTAGTTCGGTTCGGTTTTTTCGATTCTTAACAAAATACAAAACCGAACCAAAACCAATATTTCAGTTTTTGCTAAAGTTCAAAACCGAGCCGCCTGTCTCTAATACGATTTGTTTTTCCGGTTCGGTTTTTTTGGTTTTTTCGGTTCCGATTAAGTTTTTTCGGTTTTGTGCACACCCCTACCGCTCTCTATTATATAAGTCGGTTGTGTGTGTTAACGAGTGCGTTAATGAAAAAGTGTTTTTATTTATTTTTATTATTGTATGTAAACTTTTTATATTAAATTTCAACCTTTTTTATAAAAAAAAATCGTGTTATGTTAAGTCGAATTCAATATTTTAAGAAGGCTAACAAAAAAATAAATTATCATACAATATAAATAAAACTGTCAGTATATATACAATTAATTCGTATAAATAAAAAAACAAAGAAATCTAACTAAGCAGCAGCATCATTGTGATCGTGTCCAGCTCTCGAAGGGCCAGCCCCATCGTCAAAATGGGGTGGCGGTAGGCTGTACTCCTCACCACGCTGACGGGCAACCTCCCGCCCAACCATCCAGCGCACAAGCCCTTGAAGCTTTGCAATATCATACGCCATGGAGTCGATCATCTCCATAACAGCAGCAGGCAAACTGTCACACCCCAACCTATGGTGGAAATGTCGGGGCGCGAACTGATTGTCACAGCTCTCAAGGTTACTATCATGCATCATCATAAGTTTAAATATCTATTTAATAATTTCAAGCAACACCATTATTCGTTACAATATCCCAAAACAAACAAATCATCAAACAAATCAAAATCATAACATTAATTGTCTCATTAAATTTTCTTCTAGTATAAGTCCTTAAATAATCTTCCGACTCCACTTACTTCACAGCACAAGATGACCTGCATATGTGTTGAAAATAATATAGTTTGTCAACACAAGGTTGAGTGAGCAACACACCAGTTTAAATGTACATATCGTATATAACAAAAATATGTAGTTACAACTAGTCATATGAGAATAACAAATTAACCAAATGAACAAGTATAACTGAGATGTCGAGAAGCACAAAGGCTAAAGACTGGCGTATGATCATACTAGACTGAGATTATGTTGGACCTCTCCGAATGCAGAAGCATACAAAGCAAATAAGCACATAAACAAGTAAGGTATAAGTTGTTAATACATAAGACAAAGTTGCAGTTTTGTGTATAAGTATATATGAGAAATATATTTACGCATATGTCCCTAAAACATGGAAAACGAGTAAAATAGGGGAATATGGTACTCACCTGATCGGATGAATGAAACAAAAATGATGATGCGAAAATGATGAACCCTTCAGGATACACTGACAAGGATTCCTAGTTAAATAAGGATTATATGAATTAATTATAAAAAAATATAACACGATTTAAGGAGTTAAGATTTCGATAGGATTTGGGCCATGACTGGGATTATAATATTATGGATTTGAACGATTGATTTATATAATTAGAATCACTAGTCTTGTAAATTATAAATTCTAAATTCATCAATAATTATTCTTGATAACATATGTAATTAACTTCTTAAATAATTTCAATAATTAAAATATAAGATTCGCTCGAAATAATAAAATCTAAATAAATGAATGATTAAATATACAAATTTAATTAAATAATTTAATTAAATATAAAGTGAGATACACTTTTAATTATTTAAATAAGTAAAATACTAATATATAAACAAATAGATAATCATAATAATAATGTGTAACTATTTTAAATATAAAATGAAGTAAGATATCAATATTTCGTTTAAATCTTTTAAGAAATCCATTTATTACATTTATTAAATATATATATACATTTTTTTGAACGGAAATATATATATATATACATACATATATATATACATATATATGTATATTTATAAAATAAATATAAGTAAGTTGATAAAGACACCCAATGATGACAAAACGTGAATCAAAGTGTCGGGTTTTAAATAAGAAGAACAAGGTTTACTATTATTATTAAAATATGTTTATATATATATACACACACACACACACGTAAAAGTACGAGCCCAGTTGGGTTCGAACCCACGCAGTAGCCGGCACCGAGCTTAACCCACACACCCCAAGCTAGCTGAGCTGGGGTGTCAGATGTTAACCATACGCAACTAAACTCTTAAGTACAAAATCCTAGTTTTCCCCCAAATTACAAACTCTAGAAATTCAATTGGTAAATCTATGACATGTTTGATTAAGTTAGTTTAGGGTTTAGATTACATGATCAATGACGAACTAACAACACCAAACAATTACCTTAAAGATGATGATAGGATGGGATAACAGCGAGGCGTAGTCCGAGGCCAAAGACAAACCGATTTGAGGTGTTGCAGGCGATCAAAACTAAATTATTCTTAGGGTTATGTTCGCGAGATCATGGATAGGCTGCAGGCCAGTTTAATTCCAATTTTATGATGTCTAAATGCTATAACGATATGCCATTATGGACAGTTTAATAAAAATTTGTCAACGAGATCGTTTATTGATCTATTTCTACAATTAGATTGTCGGTAGGCCAAAAATGAAGTGTATAACAATAAGCAATAATCAATTCCAAGTTTAGAGAGAGTATTAGGGTTCAAGAAAACGTAAACGGGTATGCGGTTAAGCAAAACGGGTTCGGGTTAGATAAATGGGTTATGAATCTGGGTTGTAATATCACATTTGCTATTTAGTCCCTGAACTTTAAATATGGATACAAAATGAGTTAAAAACTTAAGTTTAGGGTAAATTTTGTATATAATTGAAAGTTATATTTAAAGATTAATTAAATATAGTCAAAATAATAATAAAATAGTATTAGTTCGATAAATTCGATATTTTATTTGATAAAATAACCCGATCATAAAAGCGGGTCGGGTATAATATATGGAGAATCCGAGTTGTTACAGTCTCCCCTACTTTAGAGAATTTCGTCCCGAAATTAAAGAATAATATAATAAAACCATTACATTTTGAGGAAAGTAAAAATTTTTAAATATAATTTTTAAAATTAATCATAATACAGAACTTTAAATAGTCAAAGCAACGCTCCAAATGCAAATCCGATAAGGGCACTTATATATAGGATGTACCAGCGTCATATCCATCATGTCCTTATCATCTCTGCATTTGTACCGTTACTCCACTACTTCCGATTCTATGTTATGACACACAATTGCACGCATTATGATTTCCATGCGAGGACTTCGATAATTATGTAGGCCTCCATAATTACTTAGGTCGTCGGATGGTCCACATAACTCGTCTCATCGTGTGGGTTACAAAACATTGAAAGACATAATATTGCGAGAAAGGTTTTTTTTAAATACATTTTGATTGTAAACTACAAGATCGTAGTTGTATAAAATATTACTAAAAATAAATTGAACTCTTGAGTTTATTTAATAAAACATTAAAGTTTTTAAAACGTCTTTTGAGGAAAGTTATAAATCTTGGAAGTTTGAAAGGGAAAGGATTCCTTAGGGTTGAGCGTAAAACAAATTGGGATTGATGAGGACAAAATATAAACTATGAGTACGGTACTATAGGCAGTTGTCTTTTGAAAAGATAGATTTTATAAATGAGCATAATCACTTAAAATTAATAAACTATAAATATTATAATTATTTAAATCCAAAAGTCGAATAAAGGTTTATTATAATGTACAATTGAGAAAGGTAAAGTATGTTTAGATAAAAGTGACAAAAACATCTTCTTATGTATGAGTAACTTGATTAAATTAGATCTATAAAAAAATTAAATAATTCAAGTTGATTGAATTGAAATATTTTGATTAGATTGCAAAGTAAGGTTTGATAGAATAAGTTTGAAAATTTGAGCTTGATGAACATGATTGAATCAAGAACACACATGGCGTAGGTGATTAGGATTTCCTTAGTTGTAGAAATTACAGGTAGCAGGGTATAAATATTGAGCAAACGTCGTAGCATGGGTTATAGGATTTGACGGCATTAACCGTTGTGGAACTTCTTGTGGTATGAGGCAAGTATTAACAGGATGATCGAACGATTACCTGGGGTACAAAAATGTTATGAGGATTGGATTGAATTGAATAGTGATAGTGGCAAGTGAGGCGTAACGAGTGAATTTTGATGTAAAGTTTCTTGTTTGAGACGCTAAGATTTTTTTGAGATTGTTTGTTACTTTGATTAGCAGCATATAGTTGATGTTTTAGATTTGTGTTTGTTGATGTTGTTGTGAGAATGAGTAGGGGTAAATGAGTTGAATTTATTAGTGGAGAAGTTAGTGATCAAGGTTGAATTGATTGCATTCATGTTTTGAAAATTGAATTTATATTTTAGAGATCGCAGGAGCTATCTCCTTGACTAAACATGTGGCCATGATGCGGTTATAGAAATAAATGATTGACCTTGTTTGATGTTGAGAAAACATGAAAATTGATCCCCTTCCACATGCAGGTCCTCGATCTGCACCTCCATTTCCTCCAATGGTGGAGCCACGACCAGCGGCAAGGATGCAATGATCGTCCCTCTAGTCCTGGACCAAACGTTCGTGCAGGCCATTCGAGTCCTCAAACCGATGGACGATACGTATGCCTGTAGCGCTCCAATAGTCAAGCTGACGGGGGTGAAGCGACGGGATTGGAAGAGCATCTAACAGGACAAATAGCCCCAGACATCGCAAGTTACATGATTAAAGGGCCACCAAGCAACAACCCCCGCCCATGTCATTCTGTGTAAGATGAGACGTAGTTGGCGAAGCAGTGGGCGAGGTTGTAGTGTTTTCCTGTTGAACCTAAAGGATTGATCGAGGAAGATTAGAATCTTCTCAACCTCCTCACAATATATGCCAAGTATAGAACTCGAGCAAACCAGATGTGACATTCGTCAATTTCGGGTCTTGTTTGTATTCGTACATGCATTGTTTTATGTTGTAAACCGACCCGTTTTGTAAACCGAAACTCCTGATATATAAAATATTGGATTTTTATGTTACCAAATCATTCCCATTTGTTTAATTTGAAAAAACCCCTTTTACGGATTCTAAAACGGACTTAAAACGAGCAAAATACATCAGAAACGAACTTCCGGACGCACAAACGAACCACAAAAGACGATCTGGGCCAGCCCCCCTAGGCAAGCCGCGCCGCGCAACCAGAAGGCCAAGGGGAGGCTGCGCGACGCCTAGACACCCCTGTACACAATTTTTAGTTTGTTTGTTGTTTTGTGCTTTGCTTGTTTGTTTAACCCATCTATTTTCATGTAAAACATAAAAGAGAACTTTATAAATAAGCTTTGACCCTTACCCTATATATACACACTCATCTTCTTCATTTTAACACTTGCTACATCTTCAAAAACTCTCTCATTTCTCCATAGATCCAAGGTTGTTTTATATATGAGTTCTTGAATGTTTGACTTCCAAGAGTCAAACCAAGCTTCATCTTTCATTCTATTTAGCTTATGTAGTCTTATTAATACTTGTATATGGTGATACAACATATATATATATATATATATATATATATATATATATATATATATATATATATAATACATACCCTTGTTTCCTTTGGTAGTTGCTTCTTCGGTTCCGATCGGTTAAGTTTCGACCTCGTAAGGCAAGGCTTCATGGAGGACTTCGTGTTCTTGATATATATATATATATATATATACTTATATCACTTGTTGCACATATTAATATTGTTTAACTTATGCTCATTTTAGTTTATTTACAAGTTCCATGGTGTAGGTTCTAAGAGTCTATGCTTCGGTTTAATCGTATATAGCTCTAAACCGGAAACCGAACTTTTGCTTACTAGTTTTGTTAAAAATAGTTGTTTAAACATGTTTAATGTTAGATTTGAGTTTCTAAAATAATTTTTACAAGTTCTTTGATATTAAACATGTGGAATCCATCTATGAACTCGTTGGGAGATGAAAACCGAACTAAATCGATACTTTTGCTTAAAAGACTTGTTGTTAACTTTTTAGTTGTAAAACTTAAATATTTCTCATTTATAAATTATTATACAAGATCTATAATATTTGGGCATGTGGAGACCATCAAGGAACATATTGTGAGATGGAAAACGAACCAATCCGATTTTTACTCGCTTAAGACACACAAGTGTGTTTTTAGCTATCAAGACTTGTATATTTCTCTACAAATAGTTTACAAAATAATTTTAATTATTTTCTTAAGTACATGGAAATGTTGGATCCAACTTGATCTCATAACATAGTTTGGACCGACAAAACCGAATACTCGCTTAACGTACGTTGTTAGTTCTAAAACAATAGATCTACATACTTGGTTACGTCTTATAAAGTTTTATTTAGTTATCTCATAACATTCATTATTTTGGAAAGTTGACTTTGGGTTTGACCAATTATCAAGACCCGACCAACAACCCGAACACTCGCTAAAGACCCGTTTTAGTATCTTTGTCCCAAAGGAACTTGCATTTAGCATTTTCTCACCTTATTACTTAACATAGGTTAAGTAAATATTAATGTTAGATACTTTAACCCGGTTTCGAGCAAACTTGCATTTTTAAAGGGTTATTATTATAAATTCTTAAATAGTTACATTATAAACCTTGAACTTTATTTGTTTACTTTTTGCAACAATTATTTTATCTTCAAGACAACCTTTTTAAATCCAAGACTTTCTTTTATTTAGGCTTCATATGTTAAACTCGTCGTTCCGACAATCTCTAAATAATCAATCTTTCAAGTTTATTACCTGAACGTGAGTAACTTCATACCCCGTTTTCTATCTTTTTTTTGGGGGTGACATTTCATATTATCTAAACTAAATGTTTTATACTTGGGTATTAAACCACAAACGTTGTTGTATACTTTACTTGAATAATTGCTCGTTTTGGTGTTATATGCTTATTTGCCTATGTGTTTATCGCTTTTGGATGGTGAAACTATAAATCCTAGACCATTTGTCAACCCCTCATGGCAAGGTGTCGTTAATGTAATGCAATTAACGATAACTATAAAATCCTAAACTATTTGGCATCCCCTTATAGTTGGGTGTCGCTAACTTGTTAGCGATAACTATTTTATCCAAGTTTATAGCTCTTATTTATTATTTCGTATACTAGTTTTGTGGCTTTTTTTACTATATACTATAGTTGCTCAAACTTATGAATTGCTCACCAACCTTTGTGTTGATAAACTTTATTTTATGAAATGTTACATGTTTGCATCTAGGTTGATTATGGAGTTCGGTGAAGAAAACGTCACAAATACCGTTAGGATATTAGCAAAAATGAACAATATTTGATTTGCTACATTTTGCTATATTTTGTTGTATTTGACTTATGAATATTTGGTTATGTGACATTTTCAATGTTGTGAAATGAAATGAGTTTGTTAAATATTGTCGCTTTAAATAGTGTCATGCGCTTATGGGCAATCGTTGCACCCCGACATGTTCCGCCGCCTTTGGTCGGGGTGTGACAGATTGGTATCAGAGCCATGACAATTAGGATAGGTGGTTAGACGTAACGACCTAGAATTGTTATGCTTAGGGTCCTATACGTGTGTTCATGTGTGTTTACTCTATTTTATAGTTCATATCGTATCTTTATTTATAACCTTGTTTAAAATTCACCAATATCCTAAATGTTCACATACACACACTTTCATAGTATTTTCAAGGTATCCTTACCCTAAAACGCAAAAAATTGATTTTTATTGTGTTTTATGGATTACAAGATTAACTTGGATCCCGTTGTTTCAAATCCCTTAAAGGTTGCGTTTATATCGGGTTTGTAGCCATCATAGAAAACGAGACATTATAAAATGACCATTTGACAAAAAGATTCCAAGGATCGAATGTGATATACTTACCTGGGATGGTTGGATTATAGTGCTCGTTTTCTAGGCCACAAATTGTGTTATACTTGTCAATACTTTAAGTAGTTGAATGCGAGCGTTCCGGTCGACATCCTTATTTCCGGTGTTAAAACAATAGAACTACGGTGGTTCGTGGACTAGTGTTTTGACACGACGTTGTATCTCGATTTATTGTGTTATTATTGTTATTTGAGTCAAAAACATGAAAAAGTTGCGGTGGTTCATGCACATGTTTAGACTCCAACGTGGTGTTTTGTAAATATTTTTTTTAGTGTCGGAATATCAAATTATGGTGGTTCATGTACGATTTTTCCGACTCTATAAAAATCAAAATCTCAATTTTCAAGCTTTAACCATCTCAAAGTCATTTACGTTTTGTTTACAGTTTTGTTATTTATATACAAAGTTTTATATTTTATTTAACACTAACATCTTCTCCATACTAACTCTAGGATTCACAATAAAAAAATGATATCTTATTTTATTTTACACACTCATATATTCATTTCTTTTTACCCAAAACTTATCCCATTTTTTTTATAAATTTTAGCATGCCTCCGCTAAGACGCCAACCGCGCAAGAACTCCACCCGACGTATGGCCGCTCTCATCGCCAAACAAATGGCCGTTGTGATTCCCGAACTTATAACTCAAATCCAAGCTACCCTACCCGCACCCATTGTTGCACCCGTTGAACCCAAACCCGCATCCTACCTGCTCAAGAAATTTACTAGTGCTAACACGTCCGAGTTCTTTGGAACCAATTGCGCGACTACCTTTTTGCAAAGGTTTGAATCGATTGAAAGTGTGTTTCGGCATAGCGAATTCCCCGAAGCGAAAAAAACAAACTTCGCTTCAAGCATATTTAGAAAAACCGCTCTAACATGGTGGGGTAGTGTCATGCACCTTCAAGGGTCCGAGGTGGCTATGGCTCTTCCATGGTCCGACCTCAAAGCGCTTATGATGAAGAAATTCTATCCCAAACACGAGCTTCAAAAGCTTGAGGAAGAATTTTGAAACCTAAAACAAGATAGTGGTGATAATGCCGCCTACTCGCTCCGATTTCACGAGTTGAGCATCCTTGTCCCGCACTTGGTTTCCCCGACCGAGCGTGAGCTTGACAAATATATTAGGGGTCTACCCATGCAAATCCGGGAATCTGTTATGAGTAGCAAACTCGTGACCCTCGAGGATGCCATCACTTTGGCCGGCGCGCTGTCGGAAAATCACGTGAAAGCGGGTACCCTCACCATTAAGAAAACGACCGAGAAAGCCAAAGCCGAGCCCGCTCCCCAAGCCAAGGTTGAACCCTCACCACAAGCCATCAACTACTTCAACTCATCCCGTCACAACAACAATAACAGCAGCAGCAGCAGCACCACCACCACCACCACCAACAACAACAACAAAAAGAAACCCAAAACCAACTACCGAAACTATGCCGTCACCAACCTCAACCACAACATCAAACCCAAACCCTTCCCCAAAACCAAAAATCTTATGTTGGTAACACCCCGCTATGTAACACTTTCCAACTTCACCACCCACCAAACATGCCTTGTCGCCATTGTACCATTTGTAACCGACTTGGCCATCTCCACACCACATGCCGATCCACCCAACAAACCCAACCTAACCAACTAACTAACCAAGAACTTTTCCCCAAAATTCCCAAAACCGATATACACCATATCCACCAAACCAACCCCAACAACCCCGAGCTTGCTTTAATTGTGGCGATCCAAACCATTTCCGCAAAAAAAGCCCACGCCTAACCTTTGCCAACCAAGCCCAAACCATAACCGTACCCTACTACCAAACCCAAGCCTACCAAGTCCAAACTTACGAACCCCAACTTCCCCAACTCAATGCACCAATCATCCAACCCATCCAAGCAATCCAAGCACCACCTCCACCTTCCCAACAAGCACCTCAAGTGAACCATGGCAACCAAGGGCGAGCTTTTATGATGAATGCAAATCAAGCTCAAGTGGCGAACGATGTCGTAAACGGTATGTTTTTGGTGAACTATCATTTGGCTTCAATTTTATTTGATACGGGTGCCGATAGAAGTTTTATTTCTTTGAAATTTGAGTCGAAACTTGCGATGCCTCGAACTAAGCTTTCCCGACCGTTCTCCGTTGAAGTCGCCAATGGCAATTATATTACCATCAATTCCGTCATCCACGATTGTTCTCTCATTCTCTCCAAGCATAAATTCTCCATCGATCTCATCCCGATGCAAATGGGAAGTTTCGATGTCATAGTAGGCATGGATTGGTTGTCTTTGCACCGTGCCGAAGTCGTTTGTTTCGATAAATTCATTCGTATTCCGCTTGTCAACGGTAAAATTCTTAAAGTCTTCGGCAACAGTACTCCTAGGAAGCTTAATCTCATGTCGTGTGCCCAATCGCAAAAGTACTTACGCCAAAAGTACGTTCCGTTTTAGCCCTTTCGGTGACAAAAGACAAAAAGGAGAGAAAAATCCAAGATATTTCCATTGTTCGTGATTTCCTCGATGTCTTTCCCGATGATGTCACCGGTCTTTCTCCCTTTCGTCCGATTGAATTCCAACGATCTTGTGCCCGGCGCGATGCCCGTGGCCACGGCTCCTTATCGTCTAGCCCCGTCGGAAATGCAAGAATTATCAAACCAACTCGAAGAACTTTCCGATAAAGGTTTCATTTGTCCAAGCTCTTCTCCTTGGGGCGCTCCCGTTCTCTTCGTGAAAAAGAAGGATGGTTCGTTTCGTATGTGCATTGATTACCGTGAACTTAACAGGCTTACTATTAAAAAATCGTTATCCTTTGCCACGTATCGACAACTTATTCGACCAACTTCAAGGCGCAACTTGTTTCTCCAAAATTGATCTTCTATCGAGTTATCATCAATTGTGTGTTCGCAAGGAAGACATTTCTAAAACCGCTTTTCGTACTCGATATAGACATTTCGAATTTTTGTTATGCCCTTCGGGTTAACAAATGCACTCGCGGTGTTTATAGACCTCATGAACCGCGTTTGCAAACCATTCCTTGATAAATTCGTTATTGTATTTATTGATGACATCCTTATCTTTTCTAAAACCAAAGCCGAACATGAACATCATTTGCGTTCCATTCTCGAGCTCCTTAGAAACGAACAACTCTATGCCAAATTCTCCAAATGTGAATTTTGGCTCAAGGAAGTTCAATTTTTGGGACATATCGTAAACGACAAAGGTATTCATGTTGATCCCACTAAAATTGAGGCCGTTAAGGATTGGAAAACTCCAACGACTCCCACGGAAATTCGATCCTTCCTCGGTTTGGCCGGATATTATCGGCGATTCATTCGAAACTTTTCCAAAATCTCTTTGCCTCTTACCTCTCTCACTCATAAAGGAAAACCTTTTGATTGGGGTTCGAAGCAAGAGGAAGCCTTTTGTACTATCAAGGACATGCTTTGCAATTCTCCCGTTCTAACCCTTCCCGATGGAAACGACGATTTTGTTGTATTTTGCGATGCATCCCATCAAGGCCTTGGTTGTGTCCTCATGCAACGAGGTCAAGTCATCGCATACGCATCAAGGAAACTAAAGGTCAACGAGAAGAATTATACGACTCATGATCTCGAACTTGGTGTTGTCGTTTTCGCTCTCAAATTCTGGAGACATTACCTTTATGGTACAAAATGTTTGGTGTTTACCGATCATAAAAGCCTTCAACATATTTTTGACCAAAAAGATCTCAACATGAGACAACAACGATGGGCTGAATTACTTAGTGATTACGATTGCGAAATTCGCTACCATCCCAGTAAAGCGATTGTTGTCATCGACGCCCTAAGTTGAAAGGTTAATGTTAACTCCATTCTGCTTTTAAGCGTTGTTGTTCAAACCGATCTTCAAATCCGAATCTTCCAAGCTCAACGTACCTCCGTCGAAGAAGGTAATATGTACGAAGAAATGTCATGTGGAGCCGAACTTCAACTCGAAACTAAACCCGATGGTCTTTTGTACTTTCTCAATCGTTTGTGGGTTCCTGATCGCGATGACCTTCGTACTTGAATATTCGACGAATCTCACAATTCGCATTATTCCGTTCATCCCGGTGCGGATAAGATGTATTTCGATCTTCGTGCTACCTTTTGGTGGCCGGGTATGAAAAAGGATGTAGCGTTGTTTGTATCTAAATGTCTTACTTGCTCAAAAGTCAAAGCCGAACATCAAAGACTAATTAGTGTTTTAGTGATTCTTTTAAAAAAAAATAGTTATTAACTTTATTAAAAATAAAGAACTATATGACTGTGTAAAGGCCCTATGCACAGTCGTATAGTTCGTCAAGATTTAAAAAAAATAAAACAATCCTTTTGACTATTCTAAACGAATATGAAATAAATCCCGAACCAATAACAAAGCCTAACAAACATATCTAAAACTCGAACCGTGATAACGAAGGTATCTAAACCCGAACCCGTGATAACTAAGGAATCTAAAACCAAACCGATAAACGAAATATTACCAAACACCATAATAAACTTACCTCGTGTTGAAGATGGTTAAACGGGTCGGATTGCTCGTCGAGTAATTTTATTTTTTGTTCATCGGGATAGAGAGTGTTTGTGTGTGTTTGTTGCAAATGTGCCCCGTCGGGTGTCATACGCGGGATATATTGGGGTCTACCATATAGATCTAAACAAGGCGTATATGAGGTTATATGTCGTGTTTAGGCCTATACACGGCTTTTAGACGTTTCAAATTTCAAAAATATCTTTAAACGAAGCATATACACCCATTGTACGTTGCGTTTAGCATTATATGCGGTGGATACACGCCACGTTTAGGCTGCATATGGGGCTATTTTTTATATTTATTAATAATTACCTTATTAATAAAAAAACATAAATACATATTTATCACACTCCAACCTAAGGCGGAAATGTCGGGGCGCGAACTGATTGTTCACAGCTCACAAGGTACTATTATGCAAATTAGTATATGACGATATCTATTTAATTTATTTAAATATACAAGTTACAAACGAGTACATTAATTCATAGAATATTACAAATCTAAACCATCTTGTATACATTTTATCTTAAAGGTTCTAGTGCTCTTCACCTTGATAGACAATCCAACCTGCAAATGCGTACAAAATAAAAAAGGGTTTGTCAACACGAGGTTGAGTGGGAAAATCACCAGTTTTGACACTAACGATAATATATATAAGAAAACCGCACAACTGTTATCTGTGAGTATGAACAATCAAATGATAGCATGTAAATATTGCAAACAAATAATGATGTGTGGGCTAAACAGTTGCAATGCGAATCGGGTGTCGGTTACCATGATAGAATAGTTGAGTTGTCGGTGAAATCATTGTCATGCGATCGGATGACGACCACTACGGCATAATGTGATTAATATGATGGACATCTCTGAATGCGATAAATAAACACCAGAGCAAATAACAAGTAGCAAGTAGTTATTCAATTGATACACAACATAAATATTAACATTTTGCATTTGATAATATGATGTCGTATGTAAACGGTTAATAGTAGGTACACATAAGTCCCCAAAACGTTTGAAAACAAGTAAAATATGGGAGTGATTACTCACCTTATAAAGTAGAACAAGTGAATATGACGGTGATGAAAATTAAGTTAAATGTGATCAAGCTTCTTGGGAAGCGTTGACAAGGGTTATTAGTTGTTAATGATAACAAGATTAATTATAACGAAATAATAATATGACGAATTTTAGAGTTTCGATGTGATTTGAATTATGATTGTGATTAGAATGTTATGGATCGAACGATTGATCTCTGATGTTATCATTATTGTAAAATCATTATTATTGTTTATCATTTACTTTTAAAATATCATTGCTTATACTTGATATAATATAAAGCCCAATATATAAATGAAATAATTTAAATAAATTTAACAAAAAATAAACTTATAATAATAATATTTAGACAAATATATATAATTAAATAGATAGATAAAATGAAATATTTTAATTAAATATAATATGAGATTTAATTATGACACTATGAATATGAATATATAGATAAATAAATAATTTTAATGATAATAATGCGTAACTAATGTATTGTTTTAAATAATTATTATATAAGTAAGTAAATATCTTTTTAAAAATAAATAATAATATGTAATTAGACATTATCTAAACAAATAGTTTATTTTGAATCTTTTAAGAAAATCTAATGGTAAAAACATAGTTAATACATTTAACACGTTTATCATATTTTTGTTTAAAAATAATACACACACACACGTATATACACACGAAAATTTGTAAAAACATTCAACGACAAGAATCATCAATAATGGTGTCGGGTTTTAATAAAATAATGTTTATTAAATATTTAATATTAATTATAATGGTTTATAATTTATTTAAACATTTAAAACAATAATAACAAAAAGAAATAACAAAAATGGGCTAGCTGGGGTTCGAACTTGCGTCCCCCAGCCGGCTCAAAGCCTTAAACACGCACACCCACTAGTTGTGTTGGGGTGTTAGTTAAAGAATATACGAAAACGAAAATTTAAATAATAACCATTAAAACACCAAATTAACTTAAAAATCCTAGGATTAACAATTGATCAATCCAGTTTTATGTTCGTTTCACTACGTGAAAATTGAACTTCGGCCACACGAAAAAAGTGTGGCCGTAGGCCTTTAGCCGCACACATTTGGTTCAGGACATATGTGGCCAAAGGTCGCGACACCGTGGGTATGATATGGCCACACAGAGTTTTTAGTGGCCTTATGTGGTAATAAGTGTGGCTAAAGGGTACAAACATTAGTTGCTAGCCATCAAGAAGCCTCTCCAATAAGTGTGACTAAATGGTAGAAAATGGCCACATGTCAATTTACTATGAGTGACCATTGCATCTATATAGCCACATGAATTTATGTTTCAGCCACATGAATTTTATATTAATGTGGCTAATAGGGTTGTGTTAAGCTTACATTGTGACCTATGAATATAGCAAAGAAATACCCACTTAAATTTAATAATAGGGTGGCTAATTATATGATATAGACACTAGATATTACATTAAAAGTGGCTAAATATATTTACTTGCCACTCAAAAACTCCTTTGTAGATTATAGTGTGGCCAGGGTCTTACCGTTTGTCACACAAAATGTTTTTCCTAATATAAAGTGTGGAAAATTGTAAAACTTTTCGTCACACGTAGTGAAGTACTGTGTGGCTAATAATATCTTATAGACACTGGAGGTTATTGTAAATGTGGCTAAAAATTTGAACTTGCTAGTCAAAAACTCTTTTGTAGTTTGTGGTGTGGCCATTGATCTTACCGTTTGTCACACATAATGCTTTTCCTAATTTAAAGTGTGGCTAGTGTCAAACTTTTCGTCACACGTAGTGAGGTACTGTGTGGCTAAAAATATCATATAGACACTGGAGGGTGTTGTCAATGTGGCTAAAAATGTGAACTTTCTAGTCAAAAACTCTTTTGTAGTTTGTGGTGTGGCCATTGTCTTACCGTTTGTCATACATAATGCTTTTCCTAATTTAAAGTGTGGCTATTGTCAAACTTTTCGTCACACATAGTGAGGTACTGTGTGGCTAAAAATATCATATAGACACTGGAGGGTGTTGTCAATGTGGCTAAAAATGTGAACTTGCTAGTCAAAAACTCTTTTGTAGTTTGTGGTGTGGCCACTGTCTTACCGTTTGTCACACATAATGTTTTTCCTAATTTAAAGTCTGGTTATTGCCAAATTTTTCGTCACACATAGTGAGGTACTGTGTGGCTAATAATATCATATAGACACTGGAGGTTGTTGTCAATGTGGCTAAAAATGTGAAATTGCCACTCAAACACTCTTTTGTAGTTTGTGGTGTGGCAACTGTCTTACCGTTTGTCACACATAATGCTTTTCGTAATTTAAAGTGTGGCTATTATCATACTTTTCGTCACACAAAAATGTTTATGTTGTGGCTAATGGTCATTAATAGACTCTAATTTTTGTAATTTCATGTGTGGCTATTGTCTTACTTTTGGCCACACCTATTTAATATGTTCTATGTGGCCAAATTATGTGTAATTAGGCAATATATAATTATTTTTATTTTTTTTGCAGTAATATAAAAAAGCTATAAGCAAGCACGAAAAAACAAAATTAGAAACAAATTATATTACCAATAATATTCACTTAAGCAAATGTATATGCAAAATATCTTACAAAATACAAAAATAACGACTACCTATATACTAGCTAAGGCGTCGGTTTTCTTGGCACTGCTCATTGTCTTCTGTTTGGTCACCCAGTCTATCGTTGTGTACTTTGCCTTTGCCTTCTTGTCAGCTCTGTCTGGTTCTTTTGAGGATGGGAGTGGTGGTAGCTGGAACAACAAAATATAAAAAACAAATATGTATAATTAATGTCGTATTTTGTAATTGAATAGAACAAAATAGTATGCATACATACCGAACGTTCGTTTAACAGTTCGTGAACCTTTCGGCGGGAAGTTCATTTATGTTCGTTTATCTTTGTTCAATTAGGTTAGTTTAGATTATAAACAAACGAACATAAACGAACACAAGTGTTCATTTTTTAAACTAAATGAAAAAGAACATAGATATTTGTTCGGTTAAGTTAAAAGGGAACAAACCTCCTGGTCACATAAGATTAGGTGTTCTGGCAAAGCAACAAAAGTACCAATTGCGTTGCCAACAGTCGTAATTTCACCTGCCTCACATGGAATAATTGCTTGTTCCTTTATGGCTCCATCAATACTAACTTTATAGCAACCCTCCGGGATTGCTTTTCCATGCAACTGTTGTGGAACCTGTGACCAATAAACTTTACCCTTTGCCACATTGTTACGCTTGTCATGCACACATAAACGACACTCATACACCTATAAACCAACATGTGAAATTAAGATGGCTTAGTTGAAGTCAATATATAAGTACATACCCATGTTGGTGGGAAATTAACAATGTTTCGCGCAGTACATACCTTTATTTTAGCAGGTGGGGAAGCTTCATCCGTAGGGACATCAACTTTTCTTTTACGGCTTCTCCGTTTTACCTAAAAACCATTCAATGAATCAATCAACAATTAAAGGAAAAACTGAAATTGCCAAATACTTACTGATGGTTTTTTCGAGCCGTTACTATCCGGAGTGTGGTGTAGTTGTGTTGATGCTTGGTCAACATTGTTCTCTACAGGCTTCATTGGTAATATAACAGAACTTGGAATTGTTAGACTTATTAGGTTATAAAATATAAAAACTGAAACTGCCAAATACTTACTGATGTCGCGCTATGGGGATCGACTACCGTTTGGTCAACACTTTTTTCCACAGACTTGGCTTGCAATTCGGTAAATAGATAATGAGCACACTCACATTGGAAACGAATTATAAAAAGTACTGAAATTGTCAAATACTTACTGATGTCGCGATATGGGGAGCGGGTACCATTTGGTCAACACTTTTTTCCACAGACTTGGCCTGCAATTCGGTAATAGAAAATGAGCACACTCACATTGGAAACGAATTCTTGTATGCACCATCTTTGTCCTCCATTCCTTTCATCTACATTAATGCACAGCCGGGAATCTCATCCGGTCCAATTTCCTTCTTTTTGACCTTGTAAAATATTCAAGAGAAAGCAGCTGACGGTCATGCGTTAGAAACATAACCAACAAATCATTGAACTAGAGAGAAAGCAGTTGACGGTGATTACCAGTTTCTCTCGAAGGTAGGTATAACCCCCTTGTCCCATGTGATGATCAAAAACATTCTTTGCTCGAGCTCCCTTTGATGAAGCCGATTTTTTCTTCAACCACACATTATAATCATTTCATTATATTTAAACAAAAAACATAAACCATATATAGTCGATCAATCTACGTTTGCAGAGTAGAGGATTTATACCTGAAACTTCTCTGATTGTGTGTACTCAACGAAGCGATCCCAGTCTTCTTGCCTGATCATCGTCCCGTGTCCCTTGGATATCGCCTTCAGGTTCAGAGGTTTACCGATGTTCGGCATAATGTATTTGGCATACATTTTTCTTCTGAAATCCCGAAGAATGTGTCCGAGCCGATTCATCACAGAAGGCCTGCGACAAACCTCAATCTCAAAATATTTCTGCATTATATAATACAGTAAAGGTAAATTACATCTCAAAATATAAAATGCACAAATAAAAATAAAGAATAACCGTTATTTGTTCCCACAGTTTATCTCTAAGCTCCTTTGTGACCTCCCTCCAACTTAAATGTCTCAAGCCAACTATTTCCCTTACAACATCCCCTAAAAAACTTACAAACTTTGATCTGTTTTGGCCAGTGAACCTAGCCAGATTATCAAACTCCACTGCCAGTTTGACACCACCAGAGTTTGCATATTGGGTACGCAGCTTAGGTAACCTCGTCAACCCCCTTGTAGGTTTTTTCATGGTAGCAAAACTGTTGATGGGTTCGATAACCATCGTCCCTATATCATCGTCTGCTTGACCGTCGTCGTCGTTGGCTTCCTCGCTGGAGTAGCCTTCAGTGTCGTCTGGTTGAGCGTCGTCTTCGTCTTTGGCTTCCTCATCGGAGTATAAAACATGTTCTTGTTCAATTCTTTCATCTATAAGCTTCATCTTCGATTTTTTTTAATAATTTGGAGTGTAGTTTGGAGTATAAATCACTGTCGGCTGATTTGTGGAGTGGAAAATTTTTAATAATTTGGAGTATAATTTGATTTTTGGAGTGTTAAATGTAATTTGGAGTTTTTGAATATTTGGAGACAATATTTTGGAGTTTTTTGAGTTTTGCCTCTCTTTTAATTAAGAACCAATAGATTATTGGCAGAGAACCTGTGGCTGAAAATAGGCACTTTGTCAGAAGATGGTTGGATAAGCGTGTATTGCGTATTAGGATATTTATATATGTTTATGTACATTAACGTGTTACAAGCGTAATAGTGTTTTTTAACAAAGTGTTTTTTATTTTATTTTTAGATTTAACCATAATTACCATTCATTAAAAGTTTTCATACAACAGGCACCATTACAATACATTCCATGAAAAAAAATAAGAGTGAATAACAAAATAGATGATACAAGAAACTATAAAATTAAAGCATTTAAAAGCTAACCAACCAACATTCAACACAATAAACTAAAAAGCGTATCAATACAACCATACATATACAAATAAACAACCAAATCACAAATGTTCCAAAATTCACCAAATATTTCCCAAATGTACCAAACATCACCAAATCACTAATCAACTTTTGAAACTAACAAAGTAGCTTCATTGAAGTCATATTCAAATCTACACTTATCACCAATCTATATTTCATTTTCCACCTTGAAATTTTTCCATTTTGGTAACCTATATCTGAGTTTCAAGTCCGACAGTTCACCATGAACTCTCATTTTTTTACGACCTTCAGGATTGACCAAAGTGATTGGCATTCCATCATAGGCATCAATCTTGGTGGCAATGTGACGCGGAAGACGCTGTGAAAAGCAAATTTCAAATATACTTGTAAATAAAAAAGAAATTTAAAAATTCAATTTACCAATTTCTTGGTGACGTTTATGTGGAAGACGATTTTAGAGTCATCATCTTGCTCATCAAGATGAATTGGGTTTTGGGAGGAACTACCTTGATTGCTTAATTGATAGTTGAGAAACAACTGATTTGGACCAGGAAGGATAAATTCTATGCCATCTTCATGAAAGACATTAATATGAAATGTCTTATCTGATATGATTTCAAACACAACAAATGAACCACCTTTCAAGTTGGTTTGTTTAAAAACCTCAATCCATCCATCCTCTAGCCTACAACCCATTCCATCCCAAAGACATGAAACTTTAAACATATATCTATCTGGAGCAATAAGCTCGAAAAGCGAATTCATGTAATTGTCACCATATTCTTGAATCACGTACCACTCAGGGAAATCCTATTAAGCATGTTCATTAAAAGACATTTGAATTTGGAAACAATCATTAAAAACAGAAATTAAAACTTACCAAGTAATGGACGTGTCGGTTTCTGACTGGAATACATATCACAGTACCGGATTGATCATTTACGTTTCTTTTGAAAGTAAACATATTCAACTTAGATCTTGATTTAAGCTCAAAAACAACATATGTTCCAGCTTCTATACAACATTCTCTGATTAATTCAGTCTAACCGGTTCCAAAATAAAAGTTATCAAGTACTTTGATTATAACAACAGAAAACGTTCTACCACTTTGATCGTAAATCAAACAACACCCGGTATTCGATTTCATGTCGGCAAACATTGGTTGAACAGCTTTAGGAATGAGCTATAAGTAACACAAAAAATGTTCTTAGAATGTATATGTTGTAAAACTGTAAAATGTTTCATAAAAAAAATTAACCAGATAACATTAACATACCATCCTACTCATGGAATCGCTGTCGATATCTACCAGGAACTTAACTCCATTATTGAGACGTGGCATTTTTATGTTCTTACCAGGATAAGCGATGTCTACGAATTTTAGTAAAGCGAAGTAGAAGTCGATTTAGGGTTTTGAAGTTAAAAGGGTTTTGAATTTTGGTTTTATTTATTTCTACACATTTAATTATATATATTTTGGTTTTTGTTTTATAACTTTTTAAAATAGTATAAAAACATTTACTTTTATTTTTTTTACTAACATTCCGGTATTAAATTTCGTTAAAAGTTGAGTTCGTTTAATAAATCGTATTTTTTAAATAAATTTAAAATTTTATCCATTATTGAAGTATTATCTTAACCGTTAGTAAGATTTTCTGGATAAGATTTACAACTTCGTAATAGAGAGGCTCATAACATTCTAGTGTTATCATTATCATACGTAGTTTTGTATCATTATCATCTTCTAGGTTATCATCATCACCATATGTGTTATGATGTTGATCAACATCATAAAGTTATCATCGTTATCATGTATTATAGTGGTTATCATCATCATAATCATCGATCACCGTCACCATGAAACGGCATCATCATCAGACGTGCGGGTAATCAACGTGGTCATTGTATAGGCTTCGTAGTCGGTGTTGATCATACGGGTAACATATATCTCGCTATCAGTGTCGTCATCATCGTCACACATCTCCATCATCATCAACAGCATCATCATCATCATCTGATTGCCATGTACGGGATGTAGTCAGCATCGTATGGGTTATCGTAAACAAAACACCCAATATTAGCGATCAATGTCGGCACCATCTTATGAATTGTTGTCGTCATCAAACGACATCATCAGTCGTACATGCTACCATCAGTATGACCATCATATACGTTATCATGGTCATCGTCGATCATACGGGTTACATGTCATTAAATATCGGTGTCACCACCATCATCAACATATATATATATATATATGTGTGTGTGTGTGTGTGTGTGTGTGCGCGCGCCTGTGTGGCGTATTGTCATATAGGTACATATAATTGGTCCTCGTCATATATATGTGTGATCATCATCATAGACGTCATGCTCTTCGTACGAGATCCAGTTGCCATCGTATGGGTTGGCGTAATCAAACCGTATATATAGGTTAGCAGCATCAATATGATAAACACCACCAACCCAGGTAGTTATATTAGCATCGTCTCGTCATAATTGGGCCGATCATCATGGTCATCATACGGGATAGCACCGTCATTGTCTCATGTATTACATATCCGCAATCATACTACACACCACCTACTACCACCATCCACCGCCCACATTCGCCACAACGACCCCCAGCACCAACCACTAACCACACTCCACCACCACCCACCACAACCACCCACCACCCACTAATATTATACCCATCCGCCACCACCACCCACTACCCACTACCACCACCACCACCCACCACCACCACCACCACCGACCTCCGCCACCACCACCCACCACCACACATCCGCCACCACGAACCACCGCACCCCCGCCACCGTCCACCACCATCATGACCACCTGAACCCACCACCACCCACTAATATTATATATATATATACATATATATATTGCTACTATACAATACTAACCGTACGATTAAAATTTAAAAGCACGCGCCTTCTTATAAAAGGGTCAAATAATTACCCTCGTAAGTCATTCATCTACTTTTGGAACGGCGATAAGTATTCCCAAAATTCAACCTCGTAAGTCAAAATTCCTAAAGACCGTCGACGATTCGTTTCTACTGTGAAGCACAAGCACAAGCTCGAGTGGTTTAATTATTCTAGAACGGAACCAAAATGAAGAACCCTAACTCATCTACTTCTGGAACGGAACCAAGGACGAAGCAAAAGCACGATAGGTCTCAGAATGAAGATAGAACAGGTGTTACTTTATGATTTTTTTAGCGTTTTAGGTTTACTTAATCTTAAAATGTAAACATTTGTTTGAATCTTCTATTGTATTAATGCGTTTGATAAGCGTGTTGTTATTGTAATACATATCCTTGTTTTTTTAAATCTATGTATAATATTAAAGCATGTTATATGTGTATGATTAGCGTGTTATGGCTTTGGTATGAGAATTTATCATTGTGATGTTTTATAAGAGTTTTCTGTTTCCTTGTGATTCGTGTTGTTATCCCCTACCCCGTGTTTTATTGTATGTATGTGATTCAGTTGTCGATAAAAACAAGACTGATAAAAGGAAGACTAAAAAAGTTGCTCCGGTGGGGAAAACAAAACATGTTGTGGAAGCAGACTCTGATTCAGACCTTGACACAAAAAACGACAGGTTGTTGTCAAAGCGGAAACAGGTGGAACACAGCACCTCTGGCCCGGACTTTCAGCGTCCGAAAAAGAGAGCCATTAAAGAAAAGAAGCCAGCCGATAGGGGACAACCTTTTGTTGAATTTGTAGACAAAAAATTGATGAATAGGTGTGCACCTATTAATATTGTTGATGCAGTGAAGGCAATGACCATTGCCCAAAAAACTTGTGTAGAAGAAATGGGTTTCGAGTCAATGTTAAGACTTCAAGTAACCCAAACTCCAACAACTTTGGGATATTGGTTGCTCATGAACTATAATAATCGTTTAAATGAATTGAACATTAGGATCGGTGTTATTAAGATAACACCACAAAAAGTACATGAAGTGTAGGGGATACCAATGGGTAAGATTCCTGTTTTAGGCAAGAGTAGACCATGATTGGGGGAAGATGTTACTACAGATTTGTTCAAAACTCAATTCCCGACAAATGCAAGAATAAGTATAAAGCATGTGAAAGACAAACTGGCTGCGGATCAAGGAGTTGGTGAACTTTTTAAGATTAATTTCCTTGTGTTGGTCAACACCTGTATAGGATTTGTGACAAAATCAACAACAGTCAATCAACGATTCATCGCCGCAATTGATAAAACCTCGGATATTCCAAATATGGACTGGTGCAGCTATGTTATTGAAAACTTGAAAACGACAAATGAAGAATGGAGAGGTATCAACGTTCAATACAACGGTCCGATCACCTTCATTGTGATGCTTTACACACATGAATACCAGAAAAAATATGGTCCATTTGGGACTCCCGCTACTGAGGTTGCTGCTGCTGTGACGTTTAGTGTTGACGGGAAAGGGATTGCTGCTCCTGCTGCTGTGATCGTTAGTGCTGCCGGGAAGGGACTTGATGAGACTGCTGATGCTGCTGTTGTTGATACTGCTGCTGTGACAGTTAGTGTTGCCGGGAAGAGACTTGATGAGACTGCTGCTGTGACGGTTAGTGCTGCCGGTAAGCCTGGAGTTGAAGAAAACACTGCAGCTGAGGAGAAACAAGAACATGGTATTAAACTTGTTATTTTCTTCTAAAAACCTATCATATCTCTTATCTCTATATGCATTTTATGTAATACAACATTATATGTAATTAAAAAACAGATGGTCAAAGTGCATCTGAAACAGATAATGCCGATCAAACAGCTGAACAAGATTTGGATGATTATGTAAGCGATTATTCACCTTTAAGTTTGCAAATGCCTATCGTGTTTGTTGACTATTATTTAACTCCATTAGAACTGGCTGGGATAAATTGAAAATGTTTTTGAATTAACAATAACTATATTTTCTTTTTACAGTCTTGGAATAAGGCAATGGATAACAAGTTGAAGATATTTGATAAATTTTGCTCCGAGATCAACGAGTTGGTCCGTCAAGGAAAGGATAGATATCCATCAAATGAGAATATCTTTGCTAGATGTTGTGAATGGGAAAACAGATTCACTAATAATGTGGTCCCTAAAACACAAGATTCAGATGTTGGTGTTGGTGGTCCAGTGGCTGCTCTAAAAGGTATTTGGGCTAAATTAATTATTAGTATAATTAAAACGCTCTTAAAACACTTATGTTGTTATTTTAAACTTATTACATCTATGTGATGCAGATGATTCAGATGTTGGTGTTGGTGGTCCAGTGGCTGCTCAGAAAGGTATATCATATATGTACCAGCTTAATTATAATCACAGTTGAACATATTACATCTTTGGTTGTCGTAAAAAATGATGCAGGTGATGCAGGTCAAGAAAACAATGTCTCATGCGCAGATATTGATGAAGTTGTTAATACAGTGCTTGCGACATTAAAAGAGGGTATTTAATTATAAATAAAAACCAAAAGGGGTTGAAAGTATTTAATTATAGTTACAATTATTTTAAGTCAAATTTAAAGTGAGTTGTTTTATGTTTAACAGTTGACACCGGATTGACAACAAGTGATAGCCTCATTACACTGAACTCCCCATATCTTCTGAGAG
Organism: Bidens hawaiensis; assembly: GCF_021521415.1. Classification (NCBI taxonomy): domain Eukaryota; kingdom Viridiplantae; phylum Streptophyta; class Magnoliopsida; order Asterales; family Asteraceae; genus Bidens; species Bidens hawaiensis. The sequence goes on along the minus strand of NW_027500688.1, from coordinate 6,680 downwards.
AGGTTGACGTATCCGCTAGTGTCATAGAAGATGAAAAAATACTTTCAGAGTATATATTTTTTTGTCTTGAAGACATTTGGGAGGAGGTCTACAAGTCCGCTCACACAGAATCATTCAAGGTGGTCTTTGAAAGCTTCTGTTCTGGCATTTATATAGCCACCAATGCAATGGATGCATTCGTTGAAGTAATGAACTATGAAGAAAAGAAAAAATCTGCAGCATCACCGTTCAGATTCTTTGCTACAAGCACTGTGTTGGTACAAATTAATCTATTTTTTTATATTATTTGAAAACGCACAATAAACGCTTTAATCATCTGCATTTAAATTATTATACAGACAAGTGGCCATTATATTGAGTCAAGGGGTTACACAGACAAAGAAATACTGGATGTGTTTTCAGACAACATCGAAACACAAATGGCAAGGAGTGGAATTCTATCACTCAATGAGGTTGCTAGAGTGCTCGTGCCAATTCTACAACGCGATCATTTCTTTGTGGTTACCTTCAATCTTCAAACATGAGTGATAGAATTACTTGACAATAGTGCAAATCAAGAAATACCAGCTGATGCAAAGTTTAAAAGCTTAGAAGAGAAATCAAAAGCAATTAGAGAGAAATTTGAAGAAAGATACGGAAAGACTCCTGATATACTGGTAAACATATATACCTTTAACCCAAAAAACATACATACCTGTTATAAAAATTGTCAAAATACTTAAATTGCTTTATATTTTGTGTAGAGAAACGTCTTTTGCATGTATCTTAAAACAATCAAACACCCCATTGCTCAGCAAATCCAAGTAGCAAAAATCAACAGATTGAATATGACATGGAGAACAACAAGTAATGGAATAGATTGTGGTATTTTTGCTATGAGACACATGGAAAAATATGATGGGAAGAGACCATGGGGGTGTAATTTCAAAAAGGAAGGCCCTGTACAACAAAGACAGCTAAAATCGTTGAGGTCAAAGTATTTGTGCAAAATCCTCCTCTCGGATATAAACCGACACATAAATACTGTTATCAAGAATGCACTGCTATTCCATGAAAATGACGACACTCGTTTAACCGGAGAAGAGTTGATTGATGAACTTAAGAAAAGGCAACAAAAAATTTGAATGATTTCAAAACTGACTGCTATGTACTTTAAGATACTTGTTATGATATGGACTTATGGAGATCTCTAGTCGTCTGTTATCAGTTTGTAATGCACTTTAAGATATTAGTTACATGTTGAATCAATGTTCTAACACAAACATAAAAATTTTATTATTACCAAAACACACCATCACAAACATACAAATTTTATTACTACTAATCTCTGAGTGACATAAGAAACTTCAACTTCAATTCCATAGAGCAATTCAGTTCAAGAATTGCCTTGCCCAAAAGTTTTAACTCGTCAAGCTCTCTCTGTCCTACATCAACCATAAACAAAACAGCTTTACAACTAGCGGGCATCCGAGTAAGAACTTTTGTAATGAGATCCCTGGCATCCAAGCTGTTGTGTAAGGCCCCGTTACCGGTAACCCTACTTTCGTGTTGGATTTACTCATAAACACAGTTCTAAATATCAGAGTTAATTAAAAACTTTACGCGGAATATAAAACTTTCATAAAACATTACATATCGATTCATAATCATGTCTTAAAACATTCCTCTTGTCTTTCAAAATCAAACATAACTTATAAAACATATCAGATCTTCAGATGCCAGGCTTTAGTCTTCTGCCATGTGTCCTCCACTCAAGCCAGCTGTCTCAGTCTACTCACCTGCGTGCATACTAAAAGTCAGCTACGCTGAGTGAGTTCTAGTTAATCATACAATACCATACAATACCTTATTACATACATACGTACTCAACCTCATAACTTTCTTTCATACACACATAAGTACTCATACCTTCATTCTTACTTACATACTTTCTTTCTACTTACATACTTTCTTTTCATTCATAATCATACGTTTTAAAGAGCCTTTCGCCCTATAACCTCACAGATATTATAAGGGTCTGGTCCCTAACATCACAGATATTATAAGGGTCTGGTCCCTAACATCACAGATATTATAAGGGTCTGGTCCCTAACATCACAGATATTATGAGGGTCTGGTCCCTAACATCACAGATATTATTAGGTCTGGTCCCTAACATCACAGATATTATTAGGGTCTGGTCCCTAACATCACAGATATTATTAGGGTCTGGTCCCCTGTTTTCGAATATTAGTAGGGTTCGATTCCCTCTTCGTTACCATACAACCATACATCATACCTCGAGTATTATTAGGGCTCGGTACCCTTTTCGTAACCATACAACCATACAACCGTCATTTCCTTCTTTTATTAACTTTATTACGTTCATACACATAAACATACATATCATACTTGCCATATTTATAACGTTACAACCTGACAGTACGTGCAATATCCGAAGATCGTTCACGAACCATCAAGCAATCATTCATACATATCACATATATCACATATGGCTTTATAACGTTACAACCTGACAGTACGTGCAATATCCGAAGATCGTTCACGAACCATCAAGCAATCATTCATACATATCACATATATCACATATGGCATACACTTATCACTTAGGATAAATGTATTAACAACACATCAAGTATGCACACAGCCCCGAAAATATAACAAGGAATGGGGCTAGAAACTCACCTGGATCCTGTTACGCTCGCCGTTGATCGTAATTCCTTTCTTTAACTGGGCTCGGCTAACTGTATAATATTTACACATATCAATTACTACTACTACTATTACCACTACTCATTTTCGATAACCGCCTTAACACATTTTCCAATTAGGTTTTTAATTTATTTCATAAACGAACTTCACTTCAGGCGAATCTTGGAAACAACTTGGTTCTGGCTTGATTCGATCGAATAGGGACATATTCGATCGAATCTGAGACACACTCGATCGAACTAGACACACACTCGATCGAACCAGTTGGGAAAACTCGTTCGGCTTGGTTCTGGCTTGATTCGGTCGAATAGGGACATATTCGATCGAATCTGAGGCACACTCGATCGAACTAGACACACACTCGATCGAACCAGTTGGGAAAACTCGTTCGGTCGGACATGGCACTTGTTCGATCGAATAGGAACTCGTTCGGTCGGATATGAAGCTCATTCGGTCGAATAAGATGGAGACCATTCGGTTGCTTCCCTATTCGATCGAATGGACTGATTCGGTTGACTCATTCGATCGAATGGACTGATTCGATTGACTCATTCGATCGAATGGACTGATTCGACGCCTTCAAGCTGGGCGACGGAGAAACCTACGGGTTTTCCAGATTTTCCAGATTTTTGACCCAAAATCGAAGTTTTTGACATGGAAATGTTCGGGATTGAAAGGGCTATCGATTCCCAGTGATTTTAAACATCAAAAGTTGCATTTTGACACCAAAACAAGACGGTTTTTGACCCGAAAACTCAGTTACGAAAATGGGAGTTTTTGCTCGATTTGAGGCCGAAAATGGTTATGAAAACGGATGATTTTCGAGAGGGACTTACCAAAAACGATTAGGAACAAGATTGTGGACTCGGATTTGTGATTTGAGAACTTTCTCTCTCTAGTTTCTCTCTCTAGAATTGAGAGTGTTTGGGTGTGGGAGTGAAAGGGAGTTAGTGAAATGGTATTTTGGGCTCGGGATGGGTATTTATATCTCTCGAGCCCACGGACCCAAGGCCCATTCTCATTTAACCCATCTTACGTAATCTAAGCCCATGACCCGTTCCTTTCTCGACATTAAATAACTACAACGTGAAATTACTAAACATAACTTTCTTTTATTTATCATATAAAAATTTTAGGATGTTACAAGTCTTCCTCCCTTAAAGAGGTTTCGTCCCCGAAACCTAACTATTACATAAACAAACTAGGGTAAAACTTGCGCATCTCATCCTCGACTTCCCAAGTAGCATCTGATCCCTTGCGGTGTTTCCATATCACTTTGACCAAGGGTATAATCTTGTGACGAAGCTGCTTCTCCTTGCGATCAACGATCTTTATCGGTTGCTCGATGTAGTTCAATTGTTCATCAACCTCGATGTCCATTAAGGGCACGTGAGACGTGTCATCAGCTAGACACTTCCTCAGATGAGAAACATGGAAGGTTGAATGAATTCCTTCTAACTCATCGGGTAAATCCAGTTTGTAAGCTACTTCACCCACACGTTTTACAATCTTGAACGGTCCAATGTACCTCGGACTCAACTTTCCTCTTTTCCTAAAACGGATAATCCCCTTCCAAGGCGAGACCTTAAGCATCACATAGTCGCCAACGTTAAACTCAATTGGTCGTCGCCGCTTATCCGCATAAGACTTTTGTCTGTCTTGAGCGGCTTTCATTCTTGCTTTGATCTGATCGAACTTTGAAGACGTTTCTTGAACCACTTCTATACTTCCCATTTCCTTCTGACCAATCTCACCCCAACACACCGGGGTTCTACATCGTCTACCGTACAGCATCTCAAACGGTGGCATACCAATACTCGAATGGTAACTGTTGTTATAGGAGAACTCTGCCAGATGCAGATGATCATCCCAACTTCCACCAAAATCTAAAACGCAAGCACGTAGCATATCCTCAAGGGTTTGGATCGTCCTTTCAGACTGTCCATCGGTTTGAGGATGATACGCCGTACTGATGTTCAACCTCGTCCCCATAGCTTCATGAAATTTCTTCAGAACCTCGAAGTAAACCGTGTATCCCTATCAGACACGATCGATAACGGTACTCCATGCTTGGTTACAATTTCTTTAATGAACAAGCTTGCTAACGTTTCTGACGAGATGGCCTCTCGTATGGGCAGAAAGTGAGCACTCTTGGTCAAACGGTCCACAATCACCCAGATGGTATCATGTTGCTTAGCTGTACGAGGTAGCTTAGTTATGAAATCCATGGTGATGTGTTCCCATTTCCACTCAGGTATCTCTAGCGGTTGCATCTTCCCACAAGGCTTTTGGTGTTCGGCTTTGACTTGTAAGCAAGTTAAGCACTTACCAACATAATCCACTACATCGCTCTTCAATCCTGGCCACCAGTAATCTCTTTTCAAGTCTTGGTACATCTTTGTAGCTCCTGGATGGATTGAGTACCTTGACTTATGAGCTTCATCTAAGATTCGACTTCTAAGATCACCATGGCGTGGGATCCACATACGGTCGAACCTAGTCTTAACTCCATGAGTGTTTTCCACCAACTCATCTTGCTGGCCATAAATCCTTTCTTTCTTACTAACCCTTCATCTACTAACACCTCCGACTGCACTTTGATGATTTCTTCAAAAAGACTCGAGTTCACAATCAGCTTGTATGACTTCACTGTTGCAAGGACTTCCTCATTCTTACGACTTAGCGCATCAGCAACCACGTTAGCTTTACCGGGGTAATACTTAATCTCACAGTCGTAATCCTTTATCAATTCTAACCATCTTCTCTGCCTCATGTTCAATTCTTTCTGCTCGAAGAAGTACTTTAAACTCTTATGATCGGTATAGATAGTACACTTAGTGCCGTACAGATAATGCCTCCATATCTTAAGAGCATGCACTACAGCTGCTAACTCCAAATCATGCGTCGGATAAGTACTCTCATGGACCTTCAACTGTCTGGACGCGTAGGCTATCACCTTCCCTCGTTGCATCAACACGCAACCTAACCCTTGATGCGAGGCATCAGCACAAACAACAAAATCCCTCATCACCATCGGGTAAAGTAAGGATTGGAGCTTGCGTGAGTCTTCTCTTTAACTCTTCAAAGGCTTCTTCTTGAAATTTTCCCCAACTGAATACTATCGACTTTCGGGTCATACCGGTCAGCGGTGCGGCTATCTTGGAGAAACCTTCGATGAATCTCCTATAGTAGCCAGCTAACCCTAGGAAGCTTCGTATATCAGTCGGATTCTGCGGAGTCTTCCAATTCGTTATCGCTTCAATCTTAGCTGGGTCCACGGTAATCCCCTCCGGATTAACCACATGACCTAAAAATTGCACTTCTCTTAACCAGAACGCGCTCTTCGAAAACTTGGCGTACAACCTTTCTTTCTTCAGAACTTCCAATACCTCTCTCAGATGCTCGGCATGGTCAGACTCACTCTTTGAATAAATCAATATGTCATCGATGAAGACGATAACCGACTTATCCAACATCGGTCGACACACCCTATTCATCATGTCCATAAATGCTGCAGGAGCATTTGTTAGACCGAATGACATTACAAGGAACTCGTAGTGTCCATACCGCGTTCGGAACGCTGTTTTAGGGATGTCTACCTCTTTCACCTTCAGCTGATGGTAGCCTGATCTGAGATCTATTCGTGAGAACCAACTCGAACCTTGCAGTTGGTCAAACAGATCGTCAATCCTAGGCAAGGGGTATCTATTCTTTACCGTAAGCTTATTCAACTCTCGATAGTCTATGCACATTCTCATACTTCCATCCTTTTTCTTCACAAACAAAAACCGGTGCGCCCCATGGAGAAACACTCGGTCTGATAAAACCCTTGTCGAGGAGTTCTTGCAGTTGGGACATTAATTCCTTCATCTCGGACTGTGACACCCGGTAAATTTCCCAACCCCTTAAACTAAGTAATCAACCTAATAATTAGGTGATTGTAAATATTATGCGCGCCATGTTAGTCA